>NC_056726.1:1768294363-1768371863 GCF_019279795.1 Protopterus annectens | reverse complement strand
AAGGTGTCTATTTTAGTATCCATTTTATCCATCTTAGCAGTAAGTTGCTGGATTATAATTATCAGAGACTTGATGCTGGAGTCTTGAGAATTTGTCTTACTGGAACTCATTTCAGACTGATAAACTGACAGGAAAATTTCCAAAGTGATTTCTGACAGGAATATTGTTAAGATTTCCTTTCTTTTTTAGATATAGTTCAAGAACTATATAAAACAAACATATTTAGAAAGAAAATTACTTCAAAAATTAATTTTTTAAGTAATTAATTCCTGTCAGTGTAATGAAATTGGTGGAGCTGAAGAAATCTGCTGCTATCCTGTGTTCATCCTTGGCCACGCCCCCCGGGAGATTAATTCCTGACAGCAAGCACACCTGACACATTATATATGAAATGCTATTTGTGTAGAATGAAACAGAGCTTGTTAAGGAAGACTACTGAGATACAGTTCACAAGCTGGAAGACTTTGACCCAGAGACTCATATGAAATGAGTGAGTTTTCCTGAAGCTGTGTGGAAGAATAACGAGGGATCCAACCACCAGCTTATGTACTCCTGAACCATAACTGATCGGCACAGAGAAGTACGATTACTAAATATCAGTGCTACAGTACAATGGGCAGCCACGGTGGTGCAGCGGTTAGCGTTGCTGCCTCATGGCAAGAGATTCTCCGGTTCGATCCTTGGCTGGGGTGCCTAGAGTGTGGAGTCTGCATGTCCTCCCTGTGGTTGCGTGGGTTTTCTCTGGGTGCT
Organism: Protopterus annectens; assembly: GCF_019279795.1. Taxonomy (NCBI): domain Eukaryota; kingdom Metazoa; phylum Chordata; order Ceratodontiformes; family Protopteridae; genus Protopterus; species Protopterus annectens. Next base: position 1,768,371,113 of record NC_056726.1, on the reverse strand, counting down.
CCGGTTTCCTCCCACATCCCAAAGACATGCTATAGGTGGATTGGACACTCTAAATTGGCCCTAGGTGTGAGTGTGTGCCTTCTGTGGAAGGTTGGGCGCTGGGCTGGCAACTCGACACTGTAAAACTCTACTGCCAATCATGAGTGGACAGGTGATCCACTGTGGCGACCCCTAACCAGGAAAAGCTGAAAGAAGAAGAAGTGCTACAGTGCAATGGCGATAATCAAAACATACTGTTTTCCCTCTTAAAGTGCCTTTGCACCCCCAGCATGGGATTTTGTATAACCAACAAACTCCTGCTACATAAATATACTAAATTTGACATTATTGCATCTTGGCAAAAAGTGAATTCTCTGAAATGCAAATCAAATAAATCACACATTTTAAATCACTGATTAGACTGTTCATCACTAATGAATTTCAATTAACCCAGGTACCCAGTCTTAACTTCAAGAACCCCGAGGAAGCCATGGCTTTTGTTAAGCAAAAAATTGACAGCAGATGTGCAATAAGCTGGCTGTGGAACTGCTGGTGATGGGAAGAAGGGAAAGCTATCAGCCAGCAGAGCTACAGATTTTATACATGAATAGGGTGAGCCACAGGTGGTAGAGGAGGTCATGCTGTAGTGTTGCAAGTGAGCTGTGATTGGCTATATCTAGAGTTTCTTATCCCAGGACAGAAGTGGAGAAACAGAATACAGGAGAAAGACTCTTTCTGTGATCATTCTCCCCCAAAGGAAAGGAATAAAAATAAGGACCAGGTAAGAAGAGAAGGAGAGTTGTGGTAGTGACAAAACAGCAGGGTCTGGGGCCATCAGAGAAAGTAAAACTGATCTGGGTAGTAACTTGTCCAAAGGATATGGTCCCTGGGCGTGAAAGAACAGTAGCTGCAGATAATCAGATAGTATGTAGATATTACCATGATGGTAATATCTGGATTGCGTATGATGTTTTAGCACAGCATATGAAGAGAAGTGGATGCTGACTCAACACCAAAAGATGGCATAAAAAGCCAAGGAGGGGCTCAAACTGTTGTAAGAATTGGCAGTACAATTTGTTATGCAGCTATATTCCAAGGAAAGTACTGTATTTACTAGCAGAAGAGAAGGAAAGACAGAGAGAGGAGTGAGATTAAGGCCAGTAACTAACAAATAAGTGAAGGTAATTTAAACATTTTGGACAGTTGCCTGTGGGCTAATGCATGCTGCATTAAATATTAAGAACTTTGATGCTTTGAAATTAAAATGAACTAGAGTTTGGGGGTCGTGAAATGTCTTGGGATTGTTCAACGATGTTTTTCTTCTAATTATTGAGTTGAGGGCATGTAATTGAAAAGGGCTAGGAGTAATGTAAATGCAATTGATAGTTCCTTTATTCTGTCTATATTCCTTCAGAATGTTTGTGTCTATTTATTACACCCTACTGCAGATAAGAATTTTTTATACTAATTCATGACTGCATGTAAAGAACTGGGAGCGAGAGTAGTCCAAACGACAGGATAATGGAGGGAGTATCTGATAAATGTGTAAATAACTGGAGGGGTTGATTTTGTAACAGATGTATCAAGAGGGGCAGGGAGAGCTGGGGTTGCAACATACCTCTCAACTGTCCCTGATTTTCAGGGACGTCCCTGATTTTGACTCAAATTTTAACTCTGTCCCTCTTAATCCCTCCTAAAACTAGTAACTTTTGAAGGAAAGGTGGTGAATTACACTTAATGAATAATGACAATAATTAAGAGTTATAAACTTCTTTTACTTCAGAAAATATGTATTAATTCATATGCTCTGATTCTGTCAATGTTTCAAGTTAATAGCACTAATATTTTAAAAGTGTCGCTGATTGTCCCTGATTTTTGCTTGACTTGTCCCTGATTCTGTTGAAATTTGTCCCCAATTGGTTGAGAGGTCTGGGTTGCAAGTAGAGTATATTAGGGTAAATACGAGACAGCAGTTGTTAGTTAAAACTGTTTTGAATCACATAACAATAAAGTATTTCTTCGTTTGATAGAGAAGAGAGGGTAAACAAGGGAGAACAGATAGGACTGGAGGAGATGGACCGTGACAGCAGGAAAGAGCAGTGAACAGGTGGATTGAATTACATTAGAAAGTGTTATTTAAGAAAAAAATGATGCAAAGGAGCACAGGCATTAGAGGGTAATATGGTAATAGGTTCTGAGTTTATAGGGGCAGAGAGGGATGGGACATAGAGTAAAGACTGAAGCAAGACATATGAAGATGGGATTATTCAGGCAGACAGGAAGTCAGAGAATTATGGGGAGGGACCCTACATGTTCCATGTATCTTTGCAGAGAAGAACAAAAGTGAGAAGGAAGAGTAAAATGTGAAGAGTGGGCACAATGGGTGGGGGGAGAATTACTGCAGGCCGACAGGTCTATTCTAAGGGGGAAAAGGAAAGGGGCCAAAAGAGGATAGGCAATAAAAAGTGGAATAAAAAGAGAACCCTAAGAGCATAGTAAGGTCAAATGTCAAATCAAATGGAATTGGCTCTGAACTGCACATTGATTGATTGCTTACATTTTTACATTACTAAGGGAGGGACATTTAAACTGATTACTTTCTGTTGAAGGTATTTCTGATGAAGTTCCCAGTTTCAAATAAAAGGAACAAAATTGCTAATCCTTGTCTTATTTGGATTTGTTTGTTTTCAGTGGTGCTAGCAGACTCATTGACCAGATTGTGGTGTTCTGATCATCTACTGTTTCTCTAATTATCATTAATACTTCTTGAATTATTTTCCCTCTAACCCCAAAAACCTCTTCTTCTATTTTACAATGTAATTTATCTTCTAATCTTTTCTGTATTACTTTCATAAATATTTTATAGTCACAATTATTCAACATTATACGCCTCCAATTTTTAATTTCGTGCTTCTCTCTTTTCTAGCCTTAATTTTCACACTTTTATTTTTTCTTGGTTGATCATTATCTCTTCATTTCTCCATTGTGTCTCTTTTATTCATTTTAATTAAACTCCATTCTTTTTGCATTTTTTTCCTTAAATATACTCCTGGATTCAAGAAAATCTGTGCAAGACTAAGACTATACTTGCATGGAATGGTTCCTGTCCATTTAGCACATCAGTGCGCCTTGAATATTCATGAAGGCATGATGCTGTACTTCCTATACACCATAAACAAGTGCAGGGGGTGTGTCCAAGTAGTACACAGACACTGAACACACCCCCTACACTCAGAAAGTGCCATACAGCACTTTCTAAGCAGACTGGCATAATATTAGAGATTTACTCTAGTATTATGCTAGTATTTCAGTGTCCCCGGACACTGAAATAAAATAATGATCATTTCAGTATCCACGGGCACTGAAAAAAACATTGGCATGAAGAAAGCAATGCAGGGTGTGTGTGACAGGTTCTGTGGCACACCCCCTGCATTGCTAAAGTGCCATACAACACCTCTGCAACCCACTAAAGTAGGAAATGTGTGCAAATGTACAAATAATGAGGGATAAATCCCTCAAAAGGTTAAAGCACACATATTGTCCACTGAACATAGAAAGTTGATAGAGAACAGGTCATGCATTAGCATGAATTACTGAAGGGTAGAAGTCTGAAAGCAAATGTATGCCAATATCCCTTTAAAACAGTGCATGTTGACAAAGGCGCAAATAATGGGGGAATAAATAATAAATTAGAGACACATCTGAAAAATTGCCCTTACACACTTATAAATTTGATAGAAAACAGAGATATGTAGTAGCAGGAGTCCCTGAAGGATAGAAGCCTGAAAGCCAAATGAATGCCATTATTTCACGATTGCAGTCCTCAATGAGTTGTCAGAACCCCAGAAGACTCACTTATATAACATAATAATATAATAATAATATAAACTTTTTTTTCTTCTAGCCTAAGGAATGTTTAAGTGTAGTCAAGTGTGTGTCTGTGTTATGGCCATCCACTTAGCATAGCTTAAACATCACCTAGTAGATAAATGCAAATATACAGGCAAAATTTCCAAGCCACAATAGTGTAGTGTTTAGAGTCCTGGCTTTACATGCAGGCATTCACATTTTTAGTGCCAAGACAGGCAACTTATTTTTCTATGGGAAAGTAGTGTTAAAATTATTTTTGAAAAATTAAATCATGTAGGAACTGTTTTTTGTCAACCAGGGTATTGTAGCAGGTCCAAAAGTGAGATGTCAGTCTAGAAAAGATATGAAACCCCCATATAAACACAATTGCCCCATACTGTATAGTCACACAAGAATATAATTTAATGAAAGCACATAGGGAGATGACATGGAAGGTAAACATAAAATTATGATATGTCAGTAATGATGAATCAATCCCACAATCCTGATACTTTATAAAATGAAATGTGAGCAATGTTATGTAGTGCTAAGCTATGCTAAGCTGGTGTAAGCATTGCTTAAATGTAAATGCTAAGCAATAAGTAGCTCAGCTAAGTGTATTTGCACATTGGTAAGCAGTGCTCAACATCTATCCCTTTAAGCACTACCAACCTTAGCTAAGCATGTTTGCACATTGCTTAGTTTAGCTCAGCATATTCAAAATGCTCCAATGATGGCAAAGGGTGATAATTTGGCTCTATTTAAACCTCGCAGGTGGGAATACAGCCATAACTAGTTGTAGCTCATCCTTGCAAGCACTATGGCTGTCATAACAGAGGGTTCACATATTCAGAAGCAATGCTGGGGCATTCAGGAGTCCAGGGTCATGCTTGGACTCCTACTGAAAGACCAAGAGGATAGACTGCTGAAGGGCCAGTACCAAGGCTCCCAGTACAAAGTGGAGGCCTGGGACCATCTTGCACATGATCTCCCCAGTGCTACTGGCATCCTTTGAACTGGTGAGCAGATCTGGCACCATTTTGCTGACCTCATGCATAGGAAGAGGGAGCTCTTCTACCAGTGGACCCAAGACACATGGGCACAGAATGTGCCAGAAGTGTGTAAGTACCAGTATCAGTTAGTGTTCACCAAAGTCCAGCCTGTGTATGTGACTGATAGGTATGCATAAATGTTTCTCTCTCTCCAGTACAGCTGCAGATGAGAGGGTTGCAAACATAGATGACCATGTTGCTAAGGCTGTGCTGGAAGGCTGGTGAGTACAAATCTAGCTTGCAGTATTCAGGGCAAATAAATAGAAAGTAGAATGTCAACTGCCAGTATTTTAAAATGTTACTGTGTGTAATGAATAAATGAGACATTAGCAGAGTAATACTGATGTACAGGATATCTCGCAATAAAAGTACTAGTACCCTTCAATAAAATGAAAACCCCCAGACTGTTGTGTTCACTTTGGTATGTAGTGGTATGAATCTAAATATGTACAGGTTCTTCACAGCAACTATGGCTCTGACAGCAGGAATTACTTGAGGCTCATCTGACAAAGATTGTGGAGCTGCAAAACAGAAGATCAACTATATGAAATGTTCCATGCACCAAGATCTGATACTAGCATACTATATCCCCTACCACAGTGCATAGTGTTAACCATTGCTTTCCAGATTGAAATATGTCAAAGTATCAATACACAGTACAAGAACTATCTGCCTTGCATGAATGTCAGAATTACAAGGTCAGATTGTTCAACCTAGAGAGTATAAGGTAGAAAACAGCCAAGCAGCAAACAGCAATTCTTCGATTGCTCATTGTGTTGAAACACAACCTTGTTGTGCCTTTTTGCACAAACAGACATGGTTTGAATCCTAGGAGTGGTAGTAAGCTGTATACATATTTCACCCACGAATATGTGAACATGTGTAGAAACAGTCAGGTAGTGCTAACAGATATTACCTCCACAGGTCTTCCAGGTAAGGAAATGTATGCATTAGCTTTAAGAAGGCTTTAGTAATACACTGCATACGAACATTCCACTGCCCAACCCTGGCCATAGGTAGATGTAAAGTGAGATCTTACCCAGAGAATAATGAGTAGAGTAATGATCAGTACAGTTGTGAACAATTGAAGCCTATCCAGTTCTCAATTGACATCTCTATCTCCCCTACCCTATCTGCAATATTGAATCGTTTGATTATTAATTTTCCCCATTCAAATACTATCATTGGTAGCCTGTTGCTATCAATGTAACCTGCATGCCATTATGATGCCTACTGCTGTTCCATTTATGCATGTGTTCTATTTGCTAGGCAACTGTTCCAAATCTGTTGTTTTTGGGTTAATTGGAACACTCATGCATACTGTTAAAACTAATTTTGAAATGTTTTGTTCATGACTAACCAACATATTTTGTAAAACCTCAACACCATAGCATGTTTGGGAAGGCAGATCCCGGCAGATCCACCTGTCCTGCCTCATTTGGCTGTAACACCGGGCCCCAACACATCTGGGAACAACCTGGGACCTCCTCTTCTGCTGCTCCTGCAGCACCTTCAGGTGGAACCACCTGAGGGGATGGGGCATGCTCCCCCAGTAGCAGGTGCAGACAGGAAACCGTCACCCATAGCTAGGTCCAGGATTTGGTGTGTAGCGCCATCCAAAAGGAGTTTGGTGAACAGCTGTGCCAGATTGAGGCCGCCTGGTGCATCTTGAGGGTCAGCCTGCCCCTCCTGTCCAGCCCCCAGCACAGCCACCTTTGGGGCTGTGAAGATGCAGTGGTGACTGCCCATGGGTGAGGACCTCAGTCCCACTGTATCCATTTGGGGGCTCATTGGCATCTGATTCCCAACCACCCTCCCTGTCCAAGGTGCTTACCCCCCCACATGTATCATATACCAACCCTGTCTGCTGTCTTGTCTGTTTTCCTACCCAACTTACCTCCCCAAATATACCTACTATCCTTCCCCAACATCCCACTCTCACCATAAAAAAGGGTATCTCTTGCAAAAAAAAATTATGCCCCATACATGCCTGTCCATTTCGCACATGTCCACTGGACACGTAATCTGGTCCAATTGGCTTGACAACACATTACTCTTGTCCTCACCCCTCTCTCAGTTGTTTGTGTCCAAATGGACATCCAAATTCAGTAGAAATTCATAGCTGTTGCTGTAGAAGAAATAGACAGCTATGGACCTTTTCTACAACCGTCCTGCACATCACTAGCTAACTTTCATACTGTACTTCCCTCTGTGTGCCTGTTTTTCACCACTTTCCTATCACCCCTTTTTCTTTTCTTTTAAAGAAATTAGCACAGGGGTAAGCGGGAATAAGTGGTAAGTGAAGCTAAAATGGATTAACCGTAGCTTAGCATCGTTTACCATCATGCAAACCCTTGCAAACCTGCTTACAACTGCTTAAAAGTGCCTTAATCACTCTGTATCCATCAGACCTTGTTCTGCCCAGAAACAAAATAGTCAGCCCTTGCCAAACCTCAAACATGGGATGTTCTGCTTTACAAGCACAGCAACATACCACTATACCATCTAAGCTGCAAAGAACTGTAATGCTTTAACAAACATATCATGCATCCCAGTCATTTATCATTAAGGAAACAAAACATCAGTCCCAAGTCTCAATCTCATGACCCTATACACTACACTCAGAGAAATTTACCACTACACCATCCAAGCTGTAAGAATTAATGCTGCTTTTTCATGTAATAGAGGTATACACCATTAGTGAGAAATCTCTGTGGAATCATTCATGTGTTGTATATAGACATATAGACATACACACATATAATATATATATATATATATATATATATATATATATATATATATATATATATATATATATATATATATATATATATATATATATATACATATACATATATATATATATGTTAATCTGTTAAAACACATAAATGCAATGCAGTCAGACCTCAGAACCATCCCTCTCAACCTCTTAGTGCAAGACACCTGTACAAACGCTGTAAAAGTGGAGGGGTGGGCCAGATATAGGGACATATTCCAGCTATCGCTGTTAGAAACTAAGACATTTGCTACAGCAACAGGGTGCATTTCAGCAGACAATTACTGAAGGATATTAGGATGGAAACTGAAATGGTATGTCATTATTTACTGACATAAATCCTTGGATCATCACAGTGATTTACCAAATACAATAAAATTGTGGAACAGAACAAAAGTGTGGGCCAAACAACTGAACATTCTGTGAAAATCTTGGCAGTGGAGAAGTATGCCCAGAACCCCTTAGTGCAATGAATCTGGACCAAGCCTGACAAGGTGGGGGAACAAAGGCAAGAAAATAGGGACATATCCAAAATATGTGAGCAGATAAACTGAGAAAGTTGATGTAGTAACATTGTATGTCCTAACATATATTGACTGAAATATCACAAGTCTGGGATTCAATTGCTTCTTATTAGTTAGTGACCTCAATCCCCACATCATCCCACTGATGTGTCAGGAATACATAACAGTTATGAGGACCAGACCAATGATATTGTCCAGACAACTGGACATCCTACGAATGTGTGGACATAACACAACATTAGGGAAACTACACTCAGCTAATAAGCAACAGCCAAACTACAATCAAACTGTCATAACACTACCCAAATCCAGCTCTGGGGCTGTACCCATGCATTTGCAAATATAACAGGCACTACAGGGGTGCAACACTAGTGGAAAACAGACACTGGTTTGAAAGTGCATACCCACAACCAATTGCACCACAGTCATAGAGACATATCAGTAAGCAAACTGAACACTACAGTATAATGACTGTGTGAGCAACAATATCCCATTTGCCACTCACACATTATTCCTACATATACTGCCCCAAGTCCCAGTGTAGTGGGAATCTTGAGGTGTTGTGGGACATGTTACGGTCTGCACATACAAACATATACAGGCAATAGGGGACCAGAAACCAGAGCAGCATGCACAGTCAGATAGAAAGGGCCCATGACACTCACGTGTACCCCCTCCCTACCCAGCCCAAATAACATGTATACACTACACTGCTACACAGTCCTGACAGTCATTTAACAATGGCCAGACATACACAAACTTCTCAAATGTACAGTTTCCCACAGAATGTATAGGCACATGGCTCATATCTATGGCCACTTTGTTGTTACATGTCTGGGGGTCTATGACATCTCTGGGATGGTAGCAGGAATGAAGGCAATAAATAATGATACTACATACCTCTAAACCTCTTAGACCATAACATCTAGAAACGCCTGACATAACTGGGGTACAGAGACCCAAACACAGGGGTATATTGGACATATTGCTGTTATAAATTTAGCCAGTTGCTGATGTTACTGGGTTTGTTGACACATATCTTTTCTGAGGGATATAAAGTCAGTACCACCAATGGATGTTAACATGTACTAACAGCATTCCCCAGAGAATCCTACTGATTAGCCAAAGACAACAACTGTCTGCTGAGCAGCCACGCAGCTTGACAGTGTCTAGGCCTCTGGACAGTGTAGAGGTATCACTGCAGTCATGTAACAGAATGGAAATCCCCTGACAGATGCCAAACATGTCACCCAGCACCTTATGAAGCACAGTAAGACCAACACGACACTTCTCCACATTATCTCTGGGCAATTACCCATGTATTTTCAAATATAGTATGCACTACAGGAATGGAACTGTAGTGAAAAGCAGATAGTGGTGCAAAAATATCCACCCAAAAGCATTTGCACCACAGTCACAGCAATATACCAGTACCTAAAATGAACTCAAGAGTACAACGACTGTCTGACCAAACATATCCTGATTGCCAGTCACACACTACACTGACATATACTGGCTAAAATCACAGTGTGCTGGAAATCCTGAGGTGTTACAGGACATTTCAGGTGTGCCCCTACAGGCATACAGACCTGATGGACAGCCAGCAGCCATAGCAACATATACAGTCAGATAGCTAAAGGATGTATGGTACTCACATCTGCTACTCTCCCTACCCAGCCCAAAAAACATCAACACCCAACACTGCTACACAATCTTGAGAGTCTGTTTACAATGGCCAGACATATATAACTGTCATATGTACAGATTTCCACAGAATTTCCTGGGTGTGGAACCATAATCCTGGCCACTGTCGCATACCATGGCCAGGAGTCTAGGAAATTAGAAACACAAGTCCAGCGTGCTAGTATCCTCCCAAGTTGCACAACAACACTTTAAATCCACTCGAATCACGAAGTCAAGTGATAAAATCTTCACAAAGGCAACATAGAAAACACTGATTTATTGAAATGTTTAAAGCGCTTTTCATTTGCTTCAATCAGCTAAACTTCTTCAGAAACATTGCAACCATAAGTTTAAAAATATCCTTTTATAGTCACGGCTGATCATTAATTAACCAATTAAACAAAATAAAATAAAAGGCACAGTGGCAATAAACCTGACAACAAATTGAGAAACATACACCAATTGCTGCAGCAGCTTTATACATACACTAATATAAAATATGACAAATATATGTATAAAAGGATATATAAATAAAATATATATATATATATATATATATATATATATATATATATATATATATATATATATATATATATATATATATATATATATATATATATATATATATATATATAAATATATATATAAAAACATATCAGTGATAAAAATAAAACATTAAAGAATATCAAAAAGTTATATAATATAACTTAAGAGCCCAATTGTGCATCAGAGCTAGAGTGGAAAATAAAACAAAATTTTTTACTGGTACTTCTTTTATAAAATATTAATAAAAACTTACTGAACTAATTTCAACAATAAGTATAAAGCAACCAATACTCTAACTATCCTAATTTTACTTCTTTAAACTTTTTAGTCTTAAAATACTGCTGATGGAGCAAGTGCCATTCAGACCAGGTGGATAACAAGCATTAAGTCTAACTTTCCAATTTAATTCAAGTTCCTCTAATTTCAGAGGTCTAGGCCCGCCTCTACTATCAACCTTTACTTGGTCTATAATGATAAATTTAAAAGTATGTTCTTGGTTAGTGCAGGAATGTTTGGCTAAAGCATTATCCAACTTCTGTTTCTTAATTGCATATTGGTGTTCATATATCCTATCATGGAGCCTCTGCTCCATTTTACCCACATAAAAAACAGGGCACAATTTGCACTTAGCAAGATAAACAACAAAGTTGGAATTGCAATTGAATCTGTCCTTGATTATATATTTTGAGCCAATAACATTGAAACTGTTGGTCACATCGACAAATCTACAATAGTTGCAACTTTCACATTTTCTCATGACATTACAGCAGGTAGTAAGGGTGTTAGTCTGCTCCAAAATAGTTTTCAAATTTCGCCCTCTTCTAAAAGTAACTCTAGGGAACTCATCCAATTTAGTATAGATATTAGAGTTAGTTTTAAATAGTTCACAATTCTTCTTCAGTATGTAGATACACAAATGACTATGTAATGAGTAAGTAGTGATGAAACATACATTATTTTCCTTAACTCGACTATTCTGTGGACTGACACTCGATGGTAGATGGACAGTAGAATCACTATTAACAGTCCTAATGGGAACACTTTTAGTATTCAGAAATGGCAGATATACTTTGTCTGTTCCTTTTGTTCTCACCTCGTTAATTAAGTCATCTAATAGGGGTTCTGGGTAGCCACGATGGATAAACATACTCTTAAGTAGAGAGCATTCATCAAGAAAGTCATCATCTAAAGTTATCGTTCTTGAAGCTCTCACTAACTGACCCTTAATAACTGACCTCTTCTGATATGAGGGATGGTTACTTGAAAAATGAAGAAACGTGTTGGAGTACATAGTTTTTCTATAAATCTTAGCTACATAGCTCTCTAATTCATAATTTTTAACCAAGCAAATGTCCAAATACGCTATCATGTTGGTATTAAATGTATGTGTAAACTGTAAGAATTGTGTAGTATTGTTGAAATAATCTACTAAATTGGTACCTATTCTTTCGTCTCCATTAATCAAAATAAATATATCAACTAGATAATGTGTATACAAGATCAATGACTCACAGAAGGCATTATTGTTAATATTGAATACAAACTCAGACTCCCAATGTGCCATGACAAAGTTGTCAGTACTAGCCCCACAAGGGGACCCCATGGCCACCCCCACTTTTTGGAGGTAGAATTGGTCCTGAAACATAAAGACGTTATTGGACAATACCACGTCAATAAGTTCTGTTACTAACCTGATCTCAACCACTGGAGCTTTATGTTTGCTAAGCATTAAATCAACCCATTCGATAGCTATCGTGTGTGGAATACACGTATATAAGTCCTTCACATCGATAGTTAGGAAGTTGAAATTAGCATTAAATTCGATGGCTTCAATCTTCTTCAACAATGACCATGAGTCTTTACAAATTTGTGTCTCATGGACTAAATATTTTTGAAGTATTGCATCCACTACTTTGGCACAAGAATATGTGGGCGAACCTCGACCATCAACTAATGGTCTCAATGGAGGGTCAACCAAGTTATTGTGTAACTTAGGAATGTTAAAAATAAATGGGTATCTGGGATAAGATGTTATCAGGAAGTTATAAATATGTTGTTCAATTCCACCCTCAATGTATAGATCTTCAATAAAGTTTTTAATCAAGCTGTAAGCTTTGTTCATTTCAGAATGTGAATTTAAATCATAAGAACTAGTATTCAATAGTCTATTCATATGGTCTTGGTAGTCCCGATTATTGAAAACTACCAGACCCCCTCCCTTGTCTGGTTTACAAAAACGTAGACCTTGAGTTTTTATATATACTAAGAACTCACGTTCTTCCTTACTCATATTATAAGAAGTCTTATACCTATACAGATTGTTAACCATATGTCAAATATCTAATTCACAGAGTTGTTTAAAGGTCTGCAATAATGGGACTAAAGGGGGATTATAAATGCTAGAGATGTAGAACTTGTCGTGGTCCGCAGTATTCAACAAATTGTCAAATATTAGGCTAAAATTCAACTTCCTAGTAAACATTTTGATATCAATAATGGTATTTACCATATTAATTGGTTGAGCTGGAACAAAGGTAAGGCCCTTAGAGAGGACTTCGACAATTTCTACACTAATCTCAACAGATGAAAAATTATATACTTTAAAATCACGTGCTTTATTCATAATGACTACTGGATATTGCTGTACTGTTTGTCCGTCTAAAGGAACATAACTATCAAAGTCTAGTTGTTGGTTGTGTTGCAAACCCAACAAGGGAACTGTAGAATTATCATCAGTCATACAGACTGCATCACAGTGCTGACTGCAGAGCGTTAAGTTTTGATCTTGTTGGATTTTTGTTGTTTGTTCCTTTACTGGTATGGTTGAAAATTGTTCTGTTTGGGCCTGGTACCTGTATTCAGACCCTGCCGAAAATTCTGCTGTTGATATAGATGGTCATTAGATTTTTGGCCTTGGTGGGCGCTACATAGTCTGTCACTCCGAGTGTCACCTTGGTCATAAGAAAGTCTATTAGTGTTAAGTGGACTATTATTAGCTGAAGGTTGCCTGTCACATCTATCATCAAATGAGTGTGGTCGCACATCAGAGTCGCCACTATTGTTATTGCTTGTGGGATTAACATTTGGAGGTGTACTTTGTTGATTAACATTAATACTGTTTTTTCTCCAAATCTGTACAGGTGATGGATCAGGGTAAGCAGTCCCAGAAGCATAAGCTTTACTGTCTCTTTCTAACTTTTTGGTTTTATTCATTCTTAATTTATTCATGTAGTGGTCTATGCTTGTAAATACACAGCCATACTCGTATTTGTATCTACTAAATTCAAAATCCAACTGGATACTTTTTTCAAGGTCTGTAACACACTGTGATAATTCGTCGACCCACAAACTATAATGCTTAATCATTAAGTCAAGGAGTTCAAAACCTTGACGGTCGAACAAATTATTTAACTCATTATGAAATAAAGAGTTAGGTATTAATCCTGTAGGGTAAGAGTGCCGCTGTAATCCTTTCGGCACCACCCTATGAGAAATACATTCACGAAAATATGCAATTTCTAATTGTAATTTCCTTAGCCTGATTGAGTGTGAGTCAAAAGTTTTTAACTTTGAAACAATATTATCACAGGTGAATTATTACCTTGTGCTGGAGTAAGACCATGATTGTCATTACAAAACTCTTGTGTGAAAGAAAAGCCATCTGCTATCCATGAAGTAAGAGTAACAGCTTCACTATAGTCGCCTGTCCTAGCTTGTGCACATGTAGTTACAGATGAAGAGGTGTCTTGTAAAGCTGCTGTAATTAGGGCTGTAGAATTTGACTTACTCACATCTTCTGAGCATAGCGCTATATGTGGATCCATACTAGAAACTGTTGGAACTAAATGAGGTGCTTCATAAGTTGTCACAATAATGCCATCTTGTCTAATAGGACCTGGAACATTATGCACACTGTCTAGAGGTGTATAAACTCCAGCCATGTGAATATTCTGTGTGTTGTTAGTATGCTTCCTAACATCTGTTGAAAGGCTGTAGTCAGTTACCTTCTCCTGTGTGACTGTTGTAAGCTCCAAACAGCCACTATGAACAGGTGAACAGACATGCTGAACTGCTGCAGGTGTTGAAATAAGAGTCTGCCAGATTTCGCTTTGACTCTTATCAAGTTGGTCAAGTCTTTTGAAAATAGAATCGATCTTGCCAACTAATGAGTCCAATAAGTTGTTAGAGCTCGGACTACAAAGTACATCTCCACACCATCAGAAGGAGTGGAAATATTGCCATTAGTCATGTTACCTTGAGATTTCAGCAACTCTGGTGTGTTGCTTGGTTTAAATGGAGTGGAACTAACTGCCGAACCTGTAGCCATACTCAAAACACTAAGAAACCAAAACACAGCAAACAAACTAGGAAATTAGAAACACAAGTCCAGTGTGCTAGTATCCTCCTAAGTTGCACAACAACACTTTAAGTCCACTCGAATCACGAAGTCAAGTGATAAAATCTTCACAAAGGCAACGTAGAAAACACTGGTTTATTGAAATGTTTAAAGCACTTTTCGTTTGCTTCAATCAGCTAAACTTCTTCAGAAACATTGTAACCATAGGTTTAAAAATATCCTTTTATAGTCACGGCTGATCATTAATTAACCAATTAAGCAAAATAAAATAAAAGGCAAAGTAGCAATAAACCTGACAACAAATTGAGAAACATACACCAATTGCTGCAGCAGCTTTATACATACACTAATATAAAATATGACAAATATAGGTATAGAAGGATATATAAATAAAAAATATATATATATACAAATATATATATAAAAAATATCAGTGATAAAAATAAAACATTAAAGAATATCAAAAAGTTATATAATATAACTTAAGAGCCCAATTGTGCATCAGAGCTAGATTGGAAAATAAAACAAATTTTTTTACTGGTACTTCTTTTATAAAATATTAATAAAAACTTACTGAACTAATTTCAACAATAAGTATAAAGCAACCTATGCTCTAACTATCCTAACTTTACTTCTTTAAACTTTTTAGTCTTAAAATACTGCTGATGGAGCAAGTGTCATTCAGACCAGGTGGATAACAAGCATTAAGTCTAACTTGCCAATTTAATTCAAGTTCCTCTAATTTCAGAGGTCTAGGCCCTCCTCTACTATCAACCTTTACTTGGTCTATAATGATAAATTTAAAAGTATGTTCTTGGTTAGTGCAGGAATGTTTGGCTAAAGCATTATCCAACTTCTGTTTCTTAATTGCATATTGGTGTTCGTATATCCTATCACGGAGCCTCCGCTCCATTTTACCCACATAAAAAGCAGGGCACAATTTACACTTAGCAAGATAAACAACAAAGTGAGAATTGCAATTGAATCTGTCCTTGATTATATATTTTGAGCCATTAACATTGAAACTATTGATCACGTAGACGAATCTACAATAGTTGCAACTTTCACATTTTCTCATTCCATTACAGCGGGTAGTAAGGGTGTTAGTCTGCTCCAAAATAATTTTCAAATTTTCTACGTTGCCTTTGTGAAGATTTTATCACTTGACTTCATGATTCGAGTGGATTTAAAGTGTTGTTGTGCAACTTAGGAGGATACTAGCACGCTGGACTTGTGTTTCTAATTTCCTAGTTTGTTTGCTGTGTTATGGCCAGGAGTCTGCTAGGTCACTGGGATGATAACTGGAGTGCAGTCATTAATTAATGATATACCATACCTCTGCACCTCATTGTGCAGCAAATCTGGACACTGCATGACGTACTTGGGGGACAGGGGGCTGGAAAGAAGGACATATCACACATAATGGTATTACAAACTGAAACAGCAGCTAGTATTACATGTGTTGTTGTAACATAACATCCCTGAAGGATATGATGTCTGGAAAACCAATGGATGTCAACAGTTAGTGACTACAATCCTCACATTATCCTACCAACCCCACAAAAACAGACGTTGTTCGAGGAACCAACTAAACATAATAGGCAAACCTCTGAACACTCTGTGGACAACATGCTAGTTGAGAGGTATGTCAGAAGCATATCACTGATAGATGTCAAGTCACTCAGTAAATACATGTCCAGATTAACCCTGTCAATCTAGCAACCCTCCATGTGTATAACAGCAGTAATGACATACAATCCGTACCCAATTCTGGAGCTTTGTCCCCCATGTTGGTGGGCTGTCTTCACATGTCCTGTCCTGTGAGGTGTTCCCACCTACTGACTGTGAAGCTGTAGCCCCCACACTTCCATAATGTCCCCTGCACAGGCAAGCAAAAGGGGCAAGGCCCGCATGAAGGACTTCCCATATGTTGGAACTAACAGCAGTGTCCAGGCCCACACTACAATACTATATGGGCACCTACATAGCTGTATGTTCTCAGCAATACCTGATATCATCAACCCCCTCAAGGTAGGCTGAATACCTGTGGTGGACAGCAGCAATACACAACTACCATCGTAGGTGGAAATAATCGCAGGATGGGCCAAGAAGAAACAGGTGCCTCATTGGCAGCCATGTCACCTTGTTCTGCACAAGCAAATAAGGTCACAGGTGATGTACAAGGCTGTCTTTGAGTGCAAACTGGATACATCCACCAAGGCCAATCACTAGGCTTTCCAGGTATGTGTCTGCAATTCCAGAGGCAACACACATATCTGCTCAGTAGTGTTAGTTAATAACACCACATACACATATGCCATAGATATAGGTAACTGGCTGTAGACAGGTGAAGTGTAAACTTCACCCCTCTGTCCCCCCATAGGTACACATGTGCATATACAGCACCTGCTCCCCTCCCCTCATGATCAGGAAGCAGGTCTGTAATGCCCTCTTAAGGGCAATACACAGAGGTCTCCATAGGCCTGATACCATTCCTGGCTGCATCCTACATGAACACAGGCATGGGCTCTCAGACCCATTCTGCAGTGTAGTCGACCACAGCATGAGCACAGGTGTCATCCCATCTGCACAGAGGACAGAACATTGATAGAAATTAGGTTATGCATTAGCATAAATGTTCTGACGGATAAACGTCTGAAACTGAAATGTATGCCATTATGTCATGACAGCAGTTCTCAATGACATGGCCAAAAACCTCAGTACTCTCCATTTAATAAAATAATACAATATTAATATACAATAGAGATAAATAAAAATATTCAGCTCAATTCCCCAAACCAAGGTAGTGCAGTGGTCAGAGTCCCAGCTTTGCATGCAGGTGTGCACGGTTTGAGTACAATAACAGACAATCCAATTTTACATGGGAAAGCAGTGTTAAAAGTACTATTTTCATATTAAAATATGTAAGTTATTTTTTTCACCCAGGGTAGTTGTAGCTGACATAAAATGGAAGTGTGAGTGCATATAACATGTGAAACCACCCATGTATACATGTGTCCCATACAGTATAGTTATACCCGTTGCTACTGTAATGGAAGCACATTTCATATTTTATAAGAAATATATATATATATATATATATATACATATATATATATATATATATATGATATATTATAATAATATAAGGATATAATATTATATTCTTATTATAATAATAAAATATATATAGAAATATATATATAAAAAGATATTTTATAAGAATGAACTGTGAGCAATTGTTAGCAATGCTGAGCTATGATTAGCAGGTTTAAGCATTGCTCAAATGTGAATGCTAAGCAGCAGGTAGCTCAGCTAAGTGGATTTAAACACTAGTAAACATCGCTAAGTGAAGCCAACACAGATTAAGCATCTGTACATTTAGTCGTGTGTTGGCATTGCTTAGTGTCACGCAAACCAGTGCAAACCCGCTTACAACTGCTTTAGCCACTCTGTTTCCATCAGCCACTATTCTGCCTGGCAACAAAATAATCAGCACTGCTAAGTCTTAAACCCAGAGCCTTATACACCATAGTCAGAGCAATTTACCACTACATAATTTGAATTGGAAATATTGCTGATGCTTTTTCAAACATATCATGCAGTAGAGTCATTCAGCAGTAGGAAAAAGATTCCATAGAATCAGTCGGGTTTTGTACTTATACATATACACATGTATACATGTATGGAGATGCATATATATGGAAAAGGATATACATAATATAAATTAAATAGAGATATACACATAAAATATATACATATATATATATATATATATATATATATATATATATAAAGTAAAATATGTATATATATATATATATATATATATATATATATGTATATATATATATATATATACACACACACACACACACATACACATATATATATATATATATATATATATATATATATATATATATATATATATATATATGCTCATAAAATGTAGTGGAGTCATACCTCACAACCATACCTATCAACCTCTTAGTGCAAGATATCTGGCCAGAGGCTGTCCAAATGGAGGAACAATGGGCCCAAACTAGGGGCATATTTTAAATATTGCTCTTATAAATGTAGAATGTTGCCAGAGTGACAGCGTTTGTTTCAGCATGCATGTTCTGAAGGACGTGAGTTCAGAAATTGAAATGTATGTCATCATTTACTGTCAGAAATCTGCAGATCAGCACAGTGATTTACCAGGGATATAAAATTAATGAATTTGTGGAACAGGCCGGAAATATGAGCAATAAACCTGGACATACTGCAATAATCCAGACAGTCAAGAGGTAGGCTCATAACCCCTTAGTGCAACAAATCTGGACCAAGCCTGAAAAAGTGGGTGGAGAAAGACATGGAAATAGGGACATATCTGAAATACTGGAGTAGATAAGATGACACAGTTGCTGCAATAACACCCCCCCCCGTCTGTCCTAACATATATTGACTGAAACAGCACAAGTCCAGCACTCAATTACGTCTCACTAGTTAGTGACTGAAATCCTCACATCATCCCACTGATGTGTCAGAAATACACAACACTTATGGGGGCAGGCAACAGTACATTTTACAAATATCTGAACATAACATCACATTAAGGAAACTACACTCTCCTGCTAAGCATGTCACCAAGCACTGTCTAAATACAGTCAGACTGAAACAACATTAACCCAAATCCGCTAGGGGGAATTACATATATAATGGCAAATATATCAGTCCCTACAGGGATGTAAAAGCACTGAAAAGCAGATACCAGTGTGGAAGTGCATACCTACAACCAATTCCACCACAGTCACAGTGACATACTGGTAAGCCAAAGGAACAGTACAGTATAAGGACTGTGTGAACAAAAATATCTCAACATGTTTGCCACTCACACACTCCCCCTACATATACTGGCCCAATTTACAGTGTAGTATGATGCCTGACCATGGTATGGGACATGTCTCAATCTGCCCCTACAAACATATACAGCCGATAGACCACCAGAAACAGGGGCAGCATGCACAGGCAGATAGAAAAGGAGCCATAACACATACATCCACCCCCCTCCCTACACAGGCAAAATAACATTGACACACTACACTGCTACACAATCCTGACAGTCTGTCAACAACTGCCAGAAATAAACAGATCTCTCAACTTACAGAGTCCCACAGAATGTCCAGGCTTTCCCCTCATATATAAGGCCTCTTGCACATAACATATCTGGCAGTCTGATACATCACTGGGATGATATCAGGAATGTAGGCACTAAATAATCATATACCATACCTATCAACCTCTTACTGCATGACATCTGGAAAAAAGCCTGACATAATTGTGGGAAAGACGCCCAAAAACAGAGGCATACATCCTGCCTGTACTCTCTTCTTCACCTGTCCTCCACAATCGTCATTACTCTGAAATGTTGATCCCAATCATTTCAACACATCCACCTTTGCCAACTCTACTCCCTGCATCCTCAACATTCCACTATCCTCCCTCTCATTCACACACATATATCCTGTCATAGTCCTGCTGACCTTCATTTCTCTCCTCTCTAGAGCATATCTCCACCTCTCCAGGCTTTCTTACATCTGTTCCCTACTCTCAATATAGATCACAATGTCATCAGCAGACATCATAGTCAACAGGGACACCTGTATGATCTTATCTGTCAACCTGTCCATCACCATTGCAAATAAGAAAGGGCTCACAGCTGATCCCTGATGTCATCCCACCTCCACCTTAAATGCATTTGCCACTTCTACCGCTGACCTCAACACTGTCACACCACCTTGTCCCTATACCAGTCATACTGCCACCATTAAAGGTTCTTACCCTCACTACCACACTCCTAGTCTGTCTCCTCTCTTCCTGCCAAATGAGTGTTGGATATCCTCCAGGGTATGCCTGTCAATTCAAAGGCTACTGTGCTATCAAATTACTCAAGTGTGCTACAGAAATAGTAAGACAGTGTCACTAATTTTGTCCCATTGCCCCCCCCCCCCCGATGTATGTGTGGCATCCTACAGATGTCCTGCTCTAAAAGGTTGAGAGAGATG
The DNA here is from genome assembly GCF_019279795.1 of Protopterus annectens. NCBI lineage: Eukaryota > Metazoa > Chordata > Ceratodontiformes > Protopteridae > Protopterus > Protopterus annectens. The sequence continues at coordinate 1,768,350,291 of NC_056726.1, read as the reverse complement.
ACTGGGCAGCAAGAGTGTGAATACAGTGTGCCATACTGACATTGAACAGAAATGTATATCAGGTATTACCTGTGCACGTCAGTATGAGTAGGTGTATCTGGCTGCCTCATAACAACAGACATGGGATGCAAAATGACAAGTTAAATAAGCTGTACATGTTGTACATGTGTAATCTTAATTACTGTGCATCCAACAGAGTGACATTTTTACAGCTACTGGTTGTTGCATTGTCCTGACACAGCCATGGGTACTACAATAAGCATGATTATCAGTTTGAAATTGGGGAGGTGTCCAACTGTGTTATGACTTTGTGTTCATGCCTACTACAAACAGCTATATGAACACCTACATAGCTGTATGGACTCAGCAATATCTTACTTGTAAAACCTGCCTCCACCAAAGTAGAGTAATCCCCTTTGCTGGACATCAGCAATACACAAACCACAGACTTGTTCCCTATATTGGCTATACAGGGCAATGTAGGAGCAGGCACCAACTTGGCATCAAATCAGCCATTGTCTGAACATGCATATAAGGTCACAGGTGGATTACTATAAGGCAAACTATGAGTACAAATTGGACATATCCACCAAAACCAATCACAAGGCCATCTTCCCATATGTCTCAAATCTCAGAGGCAACAAACCAACCCACCCTGTAATGGTGGTCAATCAGACCACATACACACACAGTATGGCTATAGCCAACCTGCTGCAGATAGGGTTAGGGCAAACATCAGCCCCCCTGGCTCAGCATCACTATAGGTGGATGTGCACAGCACCTGTACCCCTCCCCTCATCATCAGTGAGGAGGTATATATTGCCTACCAAAAGGCAACAAACGTAAGTATCCATGGGACCTGATAACATCCCTGTCCACATCCTACATGAACTCAGGCATGTGCTCCCAGCTCCATTACACACTGTAGTCACACCAATCTTCTGCACCATCCACATCCCATCCACATGGAAGATGGCCAATGTCATCCCTCTACACAGACATGAATGAGGAATAGAAGATTATGCAATTAACTGGCCCTCATTGGGGGGAATACAACACATCAGGACCAGGAGTGCAATGCAAACTGATACTGTGCTGATATATTGCAGGGGTATGGTGTGGTTGTGAGTGGTGGCTACTGGTATTCAATGTACATGTGCAGGTTCTGTACATACTGTTACCAAATATATGAGGTCCTGTGATGTGTTTCCCTGTTTATGTCTTCCAGGTGCAATGTCGCATCAGCGAAGGGCAAATTTGTCAGTGGTTCAGACAACTATAATTATAGAATCCATACTACAGAACCATGTAATAATGTTTGGCCAGAGCCAGCAACATCTGCAGGAGAGGACCACCCTGTGGGATGACCTTGTCTACAGGGTAAATGATGTCGGCCTGCACGCATGTACATACAAGCAGGTCCAGCATTGTGCAACTGACCTCATACGCCATGCCCGGCAAAGGGCTGCTGCTGTGGCCAGGGACCACCCAGCCAGAGGTGGGGGTCCAGCCATGCTGCCCCCACTGACACCCACAGAGGAGCTCCTTGCCAACCTTGGGGCACCCATCCCAGTACAACATGCTGGAGGTGGGTGCCACCCAGACAATGGACAAGGAGTATGCAGGTGAGGCCCCAGTGGAGATTACTAGACTAGTGTAGCAGACATACTTGTATCTGTAGAGTATCTACATGTATGTGTCAGGTCAGATTGCAGTTGTGGATGGGGTTTTCTAATGCACAGACGTGCCCACCTATGGTGAAGGACAGCAAATTGTGTAATACTGGGGGTTGTACTGTAAATGTGCAGATATGCTGCATCCATCCTGTACCAATGCCACATGTGAGACTGCTGACAATTCCTCTCTCCTATAACTACCTAGGTACCTCTAGTCTGCATGTGGGACAGCAGCCTGAAGCTGGTGAGTATGGAATTGTTCTGTTGTGGTTTGCCAATACCCTAGGCATGTGAAGGGCATGCGATTTACCATGCACACAACTGTCACTCATAGCCGTATTGATTTATGTGCATTTTCACTTGTGGTGGGGTTAACTGCAGTGCATCACAGTGGTCACCACAGGGGCCTATCTAAATAGAATGTAACATTCCTGTAGCATACCTCACAACCTGGCAGTGCAAGATGTCTGGACAGAGACCAGCAAAATGGGGGGGGGACAAATGGCCTAAGGTAGGGAACATTACTCTTATACAGTGGATATAAACAGTGTACACACCCCTGTTAAGATGCCAGGTGTTTGTGATATATACAAATTGAGACCACAGTATGTCAGTCCACACCTTTTCCAACCTTTAATGTGACCCATAACATGAACAATTCACTTGTAAAACCAATTAATCTGTTGAGCACCAAATATGGAGTATACAAACCTTACAATAAGCTGGATGTATACATGTGCACACCCTTCAAATAATAATTTATTGCAGCAGCTTGTGATTTACAGACATCATTCAGTCTGCTTGGGTACACACCTGCCATCAAGTAAAGGCACTCTGAGTAACATCAAATAACAGTCTGCTGTCCACATGGGATATTCATGACATTTTCTCAGTTTCCTGCAACAGCCATGGCTTGCAGACAGCTTACAAAGCAGCAAAGGGATCTCATATTTGAAATGTATCAGTCAGGAGTAGGGTACAACAACATTACCACAGCATGGCATACAACATGGAACACAGTGGAGGCACTCACTAAAAGGTGGATTGAATATGGGACAACAGTGCTGTTGAAAAAAACCTGACGTCCCTCCAAAACTGATGAAAAGACATGTCCAAACCTGGTCAGGGAGGCTACCAGGAGACATACAGCAACACTGAGGGAGTTGCAGGAATCTCTTGCATGTACTGGTGTTGTGTACTACATGTGAGAAAAATTTCCCACATTCTGCGTAAGTCTGACCTATGGGGGTAGGGTCAGAAGATGGAAGCATTTTCCCACACCAAAAAACATCCAGGTGTGGATACAAATTGCAATACAGCACATCGTCTCCCAAAGACATGTTTGAAAATGTGTTATGGTGTAATGAGACTATGGATCGACCTCACAGCCACAATACCAAAATAAGCAACACCTCTCTTCACCTGAAGACCACTATCCCCATGGTGAATCATGCTGGTGCATTGGCCTACTGTGAGAATGCTGTTCTAAAGCCAGAACTGGGCCTGTAGTCATGGTGGTGAGAATTCTGAACATTTCAAAATAACACTCACATCTGGCCCATATCCATCAGGCATCTGCAAGAACGCTGAGGATGGGGAGGGGTGTCAGCCTTCAACATGACAAAGACCCAAAGCATACATCCAAAGCTACCTAAGAATGGCTCCACCTGAACACACTCATGGTTATGGATTGGCCCAGCCAGAGCCTAGACCTAAACCCAATTGCAAAACCCCATTGTGACCTGATGAGGGCTGTGCACATGAGCTGCCTTTGCAATCTGACAGGGTGGAGGACCATTGCAAGGAAGAGTGGTCAAATAATAAGTCAAGATGTGCCATACTGATAGACATCTTCCCAAAAAGAGTGAATGCTGTAAGTCACTTACAAGGAGCTTCAGCAAGGTATCATTTTAAGGGTGCGCACACTTATGCAACCACCATACTGTACATATTTCATTCATTATATTTTACACATAACACATTTGTTTGTTTATCGATTGGCTTGCACAGGTCATATGTCACATGAAAGGTGGGTAATATATTTGAATGCATTATTGTGGTCACATTTTATATATTACAAGAACATGGCATGTTAACAGGATTGTGTACACTTATCATATCTACTGTAAGCTTAGAAGGTTGGTGGTGTAACAGGAATTGTGTGACCATACATTTACTGCTGGTTTGGAGGTCTGAAACTCAAACGTATGTCATTAATTAGTGATGTCACTCCTCAGTTCATTCCAGTTATGTATCAGACAAACACAAGGGTTATGAGAAACAGAGCAAATATATAAGCCAGACTTCTACACGTCCTGCAAGGATCTGTACAGTTATGAGGTATGTTCTGTAGTAATTGTCACTGTCCTATACAGGTGAACAGCAATGATATGTACATGGGTGCAGTCTGTGCTGGGAAAGGACCATCACCTACTAACATTACTCACTTATCGCAGAGCTCTATATTGTTAGTTACATGTAGTAAAACAAACTGCAATGCATGATGTTGAGGGCCATTTGTCATGCATTTAGCCATTTGGGTAATGTGAGGTCTGTGGAAAAGATTTGTGCCACCTCACCTGTAATTGTCTGTGTGCGTGTGTGTGTGTGTGTGTGTGTGTGTGTGTGTGTGTGTGTGTGTGTGTGTGTGTGTGTGTGTACCAGCCAACCTCAAATTTCAGGTATTAATGTACATATGTTGTCTTCCCCTCACAAGTGTCGATGGGGTTCAGGGTCCCTCCTGCTTGGAAACTGATGTCATTGTCTCTGCAGACTCTGACAATGATGATAGGAATAGTGAGGTACAGGTGGGGTTGTCAGGGGCTGAATCTGTGCCATTGGTTGGCATCCCACTGTTCTCCACACCATCCCTGCACATAGTGACAATGCCCACACATACCCCATCACCAGTGGCCACAGATGATGAACAGTTGGCAGTTGATGGCATGGAACAGACTAGTGTGGTAACTATGGCAGGTGTGTGTGTAGACACTGGCCATAGCCAGAATGCAGATGAGGTCCCACACAGGTGGATGGACAGGGGTGCTCGCAGGAGGACTGCTGCTTGTCAAGCCACTGCTGCAAGTACCACAGCAGGTGTCACCAGATGCATGTTTCAAGGTGTCATGGATGCACAGGCATGTAGTGAACACCACACCAGGAAAATACGTAGGATGGTGGATCCAACCCATCCTGCTTTAAGTAGTGACATACATGACCTTGATGAGGCCACACATCAAAATGCTGAGGTCATGAATAGGCAGTGAGGATGAGACCTTGGCAATCCTCGACTATGGCATGTCTGTGCTAGAGCATGTGGTGGGAGATGGGCATCAGCAGATGGACGTAGGTCAGCACCAACAGCTGAGAGTCTATGGGGCCGTGCACTTTCACACTCCTGTAGTGGCAGTGACACCAGCACTACCAAAGGGGGATTGCTGTCCACTTCACACCAGAGCAGGCCATGGCACATGGTTCTGGCTGGTCCTGTCAGGGACACGGATACAGTAGACAGCAGTCACCATCAGGAAGCAGTACTGCATCTGGCCTTGGGCCTGGTGGTGCCAGTGATACCCCTGGCAGAACCAGTTTTCATGTCCATGGCCCGAGACAGTCAACTGGACACCCTGCCATGTATAGTCCACAGCTGTCCAACATACCCCAGTGTAGGGCAGCCACATAGCATGACTGTGTGCATACATACACACACACATCTGTATCACAGGCAGGTCACCTCCAGACACACACAGCACCTCTGCACAGCCCATCTGTTGGATACCCCTCCAAACACACACATGATGTCAATCATATGGCCCAGCCTAGGCCTCTGCCAAACCCACACCACCCCTTGTGCATATGATGATACCTGTGCCACATCCTTGTCATCTATAACATCGATGCAGGGACATGCTAATATGGGTCTGATGCACTGGGTGAATATAATACAGTGTAGCTATGCAATACTGTGTAAGGTGCTGTTGGCTTGCATTTGTTGTGGGTACACATACAGGTGTATGTACTTTATCAGTCAGGATGCATTATTGCTGTTAGTACCACTGACTGAATGTAGTCTGACAAGCTGTATTCTGTTTGTGTTACAGGTGTTTGTGAGTATGCAGGCTGTGGCCCTGCAGACATTCCCAAGAGGGAGTAAGGCAGAGTGGGAATACACCAACCATGTCATAGGCAAGGTACAGCTTTATTTGTACATGTGCCAGGTGTGTATGCATGCAGCAGTATGTGAGGGACACTATTGCCAGACAGTGTGACCTTGCATATATACCCCTTGTCACAGACAGGTAGTCTTCAGACATATCACCTCAGTGTTGTGTAGTACCACAGGCTTATACATACAGAACAGGTTACTGCAGTACTGTCAGCAGGTCCCTCACAAGCATAGCCATTAAATTAACTGCAACAGATTCACTTGTCAGCACCTGTTGGTCCTGCCATTTCTTTCCCATACACTCAACCCTGATGCAGTTGGTGAGGGCATGCATGATACTGTGTATGACAGGTTTGTGGTATGTATTCCTGAGTTCACAGGGTGGAACAGGGAGACAAATGGTATAGCCTTTGCATATACACAGTAAGGACTGACACAGGGGATGTGCATACAGTAACACAAACACAGTTGGCAATAGACAGATTAGTAAACCTACATATCCACTTTGATGTACTGTAGTACTACATACACATAACATGCCCCACATAGATTATATGGATGAGACATAACACACTACCTCTTACAACACGTAATGTTGTGATTGCCTTCATGGATGGTGAGATAACCCACCAGAAATAGCATCTGGTGTCATGTATTGCTCCTACAAGCCAGGGCAAGTGATAGGGTAGCAAGCACTGTATCAGCATGATGTTTCAGTCAGGTATGATACCTGATGCTGGCATGTGTGTCACTACACTCACTGTGGCCTATTTGGCAACAATATCACATACATGGGCATTGTTAATGAACACAGATCACATATAGGTTGCAAACATCTGGATATTCCATAGATATCTGTACAGAGGACTGGTATGGCCTGCACAATGGTTTAACATGCTGCATGTGATGCATGTGCCATTACCACGCTATATAAAGTAATGCCATCGGGAGGTGGTAAATAGGCTTGGATGGTACACAAATCAAAATGGCATTAGCCAAACAGGATATGACCTTCACCCAAACACACACTTGCCAGTACTGAGATTAGAATCTCTACCTAGCTAGTTATCACTACTATAGTGTTAAGTAGTTATCAGAAGTGCCACAGAGCTTATATGACTTCACCTAATCCCAAGGTATTTCTAAGGTGAATGACATCTTTAGGGCTAGTAAAGTAGGGTGATGGGAAGTGTACAGGGTGGTACACAACTCAAAATGGTATAACCAAAAGACAAAAACCAAAAGACAATTACTACAATTACTTATTACCATTACTTCTGATGAAGACCTTGATTTTAGAGGTCGAAAATGTATCCAGTTTTGTGGCGTTAAGCTGTGATTTTGCTACTTGGCGTTCGTCTTGAATAAACAAAGATTTACCTACAGGTTTCGTACCTTCATTTGGATTCCACAGCAAGCTTTTTGTCTTTTGGTTTTGGTTAGCTTGCTTTGCCATCTTTTCTTGGTTCAAAATGGTATAAACCACACAATATATGATTTTCACACAAACATTAGCTAGTATTGGGATTAGATCCCCAAACTATCTAGTTATTTCTACTATAGTGTTACACAGTTATCAGATGTGCCACAGAACTTATATAATTTAACCTAGTCCCAAGGTACTTCTAAGGTGAATGACATCAGCAGGACTAGTAAAGTAGGGTGATATGAAGTGTACAGGATAGTACACAGCTCAAAATGGTATAACCCACACAGTATATGATTCACACACAAAAGCATGCACTTACTTGTCAGTGCTGAGATTAGAACCCCTGTCTATCTAGTTATTAGTACTACAGTGTTACACATTTATCGCACGTGCTACAGAACTTACTGGGCTGATAATTGGCCAAAGGTGTTGATAAGGGGAATGACATCAGCAGGACTAATAAAGTAGGGCAGTGGGTGGGAAACATATCAAAATACTTCTTCCTACAAACATGCACACTTACACAACCACACACACATATGCCGGATCTGAGAGTACAACCTCTACCTTTCTAGTTATTTGTGCTATATTGTTACACAGTTACTACACATGCTACAGAGCTTACTGGACATATAACTGGCCAAAGGTGCTGATAACTGCACAGTTGAGGTAAACTATTACAGGTGCCAGAAAGTCTGCCTTCAGTTTGTCCCTTAGATCTTGCTAGTTCTTTCTCTGTTGCACTTCAAATAGCCGTATAGAATTGCATTTCAACTGGTTTTGTATCAATTATTCTACCACACCTGAGAGCCATCAGCACTAGTCATTCCTCACAGAATTAGCTCCAGTGCTTAGTAGTTATGACCACCCCTCCTGGCATGATTAAAGTGCAGTTCTCTATGCATTTGCCCATTAACCTGGTGCACTTGGGAATTCTAAGGCACTGTTACAACTGCCTCATGTACGCAAACAACTCTCTCCTCTAAACTCCCAACACTCAGACTTGTGAGAGATACCCCTATATCACCAAATTGGATGATATGCACTCTCTAGGGAAGACTGGACTAGCTGGCCAAGAGGTGAAGGGTCAACACCTGCACCAAACTACATGGAACACACCCCTCCAGAACACCCACTATGACAGCTCTGACGTACAAACAAAAAAAAACACACACCTTCACAGAAGCACTTAATAGACATTTGCCCAAACAGCAGAGACCACCAAGACAGACACCCATTTGAACACTACAACACAGCACAAACCACAGGACACACCTCTCACCTACACAGTGTGTCCCTCAACCTAAGCCCCTAAGGCTAACCACCTTGCCCAATACAGAATTCATAGGTGACTCAATAGTGAGGCACACAGATGTCCCTCTCACTAGGTTGAATATGGAGTAGGTAACAGTCAGCTGTCTATCAGGTGACAGAATACAACTCATAACACACCCAGTCAGGTCACAACTCAACAACTACAAGTATCACTCTGTCATTGTCCATGTGGGTGTGAATTACCTGATATGCACCTCCCTGGAATACACGAAAAGAGACATGGTGGAGCTCTTAGATTATGTGGGCCAGGCAGATATGACAGTAGCTCTAAGCAGTATACAACTGTCACTCAGAATGATACCACAATACAAACAACAAATGATTGACTTCAAGAATTGGCTTAAGTGTCTGGTGTCATTCTCAGGGGATCCAGTATCTGTCTCCTTGGGATGACATGATTGACAGACCATGATGCTTTGTCAGAGATGGCCTGCCTCTGTCACCCTTGGGTTTCCAGGTACTGGCTAAGTGTCTTGCCATCCCTATAGTGCATTTTAGGTGGTGTTCCACATCAAATTACCACCGTAACAGCTATAAATAAATGCAATTTGAGGATCATGCTGCTCAACACTAGACATCTAAATCTCAAGATGCAGTCACTCGAAGCACTCCTCAAAATGGAGAACATTGACGCTTGTGCTGTAACAAAGACCTGGTTTACAGCAGAAGGCAGCACCCCTGCACTACCAGGCCATAACTCATTCCACATCTGTCAGCCTCAAAACATGGACCATAGCTCCAAAGGAGGTGGTGTATCCATATTCATAAAGGATATGCACACCTCCAGACTAGTATCCAAGCATAATGCATCTGAGATACTTCAGGTACAACTGACATTGGGTAACAGTGCAATCCAGGTCATAGCCTGCTATAGGTCCCCATCCATGTCCCTAGACTCTCAATCCACATTCCTCAACACCCTGGAATCTATCAAGGTCCAACCCAACACTGACATACTAGGAAACTTCAACTACCCCTCCATCAACTGGGAAAGATACTCAAGCACCAAGACACTGGCCCAACGCTTCCTGGAATTCATCAGTTCCAATACCCTGGATCAGCTCATTCTGGCCCTCAGTAGAGGAAGCAACATCCTTGACCTGTGTTGATTACTAACATATGGGACTGATGATTGACAACAGTAGTCAATCCCTACCTGGTCAGATCCAACAATAAAGTAATCACCATGGAAATCCACATCTCACCCACACACCCCACAAAGGTAACCACCTTGAAAAACTTCTCTAAAGCTGTCTTTGTACTCCTAAAAACAGAAGTGGCTAACTTCACAGCACCCATGCCAATGGAAAATACCTGCATGACTGCCAAGTCATACACAAATGCACTTTATAAACGTACAAAAATACATAGAACTAGCCATATCCAACAGAACCATGACACTCTCCTCCAAACACCGGAGGCCACTCTGGTGGTCCCATGCCATTAGTAACCTGTACAACAAAAGGAGGAAACTGTTGCAGAAAAAGGTGGAGTCCCAAGAGTGGTAAAACTTCCTTATTAGCCTCAACAACAAATTGAGATGGCTCATGAAATCATCTAAAGCCAGCTATGATGGCAGAATTGCAGCAGACACTGACAACAATCACAAAGCCTTTGACAGTTATATCAAGAACCTCCACAGCAATACCCAGAAGTGAGTTACTACACAATACTACCTCCTATACTTAGCCAACAGATATTGCCAACATTCTTGCCAACACATTCAGTGCCAGCTTTACCCCACTCTCCCTCCCTAAGGGAACAATCATAATACCAGAAGAATGTCAGGCATCCAGGATTATTGCAGCCGAGGTTAAACCTGCATTGTCCACGGGCAAGAATGCACCTTCCATGGGACCCAACAATATCACTGGCTGTGTTCTACATAAACTACAAAGATACCTGGCACCACATTTGTGTGTCCTGTTCAGTCACAGCCTCACTTCAGGCTTTGTCCCTCCCAAATGGTGCACTGCTACAATCATCTCCCTTCATAAAGGGGTAGCAGCTACATACCATGGGAATTATCAGCCCATTAGCCTGATGGGTCTGATATGTACAGCTATGGAGCACATCATCAGGGACCTGATCAACAAAGATATAGGTAATATCCTAACTCTGTACTCCACACAGTTTGGCTTTGTGAAAGGGAGAGCATGCCTTCTCAACCTGATTGACTTCTTTGAGTCAGTCACCAGGGCTGTGTGTGATGGTAAGGTACTGCCTACATCAATCTGGCCAAGGCGTTTGATACCATTCCTCAGTCAGGAATTATTGATGAACCCACCAAACTACGTATCAACCCCTATATCACTAGGTGGGTTGAAAATTGGCTCACAGATAGAACACACAGTGTGAAAGTAGCAAGCTCCAAGTCAGACTACCAACCAGTCATGAGTGGAGTCCCACAGGGATCACTTCTGGGTACTCTCCTGTTCAGCATCTACTTCTCAGGAGTCCAGGCCAACACAAAAGAAACTCTGGCTGACCAAGTTCTCATACAACTGCAAGCTGGGAGTCATCCTTAACTCCACAAGTGATGCAGACATCCTACAGAAAGGCTTCACTGAGACCACTGACTGGTGTGGAAACCATGGCCTGAACCTTAACACCACAAAATGCGTCATCATTCTACAGACACTGGATCCTACCCAGTTTGGCTTTGTTAAGGGCAGATCCTGCCTCTTAAACCTGGTCAATTTTTTTGAAACAGTCACCAAGGCCATTGATGAGGGGAAAGCGGTCCACACAGCCTACCTGGACCTCGCAAAAGCCTTCGATAAAATACCCCACTCGGGCATTATAGATAAGCTCACCAGCTTAAATATAAACCCCTATGTCACTAGATGGGTTGCAAACTGGCTCAAGGACAGAACCCACATGGTTAGAATTGCTGGAGCCATGTCAGACTCCAAACCAGTTACAAGTGGCATCCCACAAGCCTCAGTCCTGGGACCTCTCTTGTTTGGTATATATTTCTCGGAGGTACAGGCTAACATGGAAGGACTGTGGTTGACCAAGTTCGCAGATGATTGCAAACTGGGCACCATAATCAACTCTCCAGCCGACACAAGCATCCTCCAAAAGGGCCTCATAGAAACAGACAACTGGTGCCAAAGCCATGGCCTCAAGCTAAACGCCAAAAAGTGTATAGTCATCCCCTTTGGCAAAAACAAAGTGCCCACAAATTACCACATAGGTGGTAATCCATTAAGTACAGAAGAAGTAATTAGGGACCTGGGGACCCAAGTTGATAGCAATGTCTCATTTGACAACCACGTGCCCAAAGTGGTTAGAAAAACATTTTATATAGCCCACCTAATCATAAAGGGATTCATGTCTAGATCAGGGGAGGTCATCATGCCTCTTTACTCATCCCTCATCAGGCCCATAATTGAGTACAATGCCCCTTTTGGGATGTACCTTACCAGACACCTGTAGCAACTGGAAACACCCCAAAAGTACCTCACCAAGAGGATGTAAGGGCTCAAACAGATGCCATATGCTGCCCGGTTAAAGAAACTCCAGCGCTACTTACTGGCATACTGCCTGCTCAGAGGCGATCTGTGCCTGACGTATAAAGTCATGTCCAACCCAGAATTAATGGACATGCTGCACCTCAGAAAATCCAAATCCCATCGAGCTACGCGCTCGAGAGACTTGAACCTCAGCACTGAAATAAATAGGACATGCTGGAGGGACAGATTCATAACCCAGAGGCTCCCTTCACTCTGGAATAAAATCCCAGTCCAGGTTAGGCAGAGTCCCTCATTGACTCTCTTCAAGAGGAATCTTGATGAGTGGATGGGAGATCGTAGGTTTACCCCGGGTATCACTTCTGTGTCACTGTTAGTCAGATGCACAGTATACTAACCTCGAAGAAGGGCATAGCAAAATTAATTTAAAATGGGTGGTGAAAGCCAAATACACTCTGACTTGGCTTATAAATGCCCTAGAGCAGATAGCCTAGTATGAACCTATGAACCTATGAACCTATCATCCCCTTTGGTAAAAACTCAGTTCCCACTAAGTACCACATCGATGGAAGCCCACTGAACACTGAAGGTGTTATAAGAGATCTGGGAACACAGGTTGACAGCAACCTCTTCTTCAACCACTACACAAAGAAATGGCCCTCCCCTGGGCAGAAACATGCTTCTCAGTTCATGGAATATATTAATACAACCTCAGACACACACCCTTGCTTAGCTGTGCTTAGCTAAGATTATCTCTGTGCTATAGGGCTCCAATGTGCTTACAGCATGCCTGACACACATCCTTTTCATGTCTGTTGCTCCTCCTAGTTACACTATCATGCTAGAGCACCTACACGGTTAGGTGCAGTTTGGGACTTAGAAGATTTTAGTGATTCAAAAAATTTCCCTTCATTTGCATACCCCACTGTCTTAGTCCATAGTTACTGTACTAACACAGAGCCTTTCCCCTTGACAGCCAGTGTTCCCTGGTATTGTTTTGATTCTGCATGCCATAGATTATAATAGCAAAATGCAGATTTCCCCTAAAATTGAGTTTTCTCATTTTATTAAAAAAATTTTCGCACAATCCCGTTTGTGCACTGCTGCTCTATGCTTAAACGGCCAAGATCGGCCAAAAAAAAAAAATCACATTTCCATGCCAATGGCCGTATATTTGGTCTTCCTAATCTATGTATAATCTCAAATTTGTATTCCTTTTTTATACAATGTGGCAATCCCTGAACAATTTTCATATCACAAATTCCATATTATACCACCCGGCCATAATGTCTGTGTCTGTTCTTTCTTTATTTAAAATCCTAATATTTTCTTAATGCTATCAAATTCACATCACACATCTTACACCATTCTAGTCTTCCAATTCTCTGAACTCTATTATTGATGCTTTTAACATTAATAGATAGAATTTTAAGATTGCTTTATCTATCTCTGCTATTGTAATTTGCTTTTCCAATTCTGCTACTGTACTTTTTAATCTAGAAAAATTGTTTAAATAATCCTTTTCCTTTCTAAATTTCATTCCTAATTCCTGAAAATTTCTTTTTCTGTCCTTAACTATTTCCCAATCATTTCTTTTTAACTATGTTCCAATTTATTTTGATTTGATTTTTGTTCCACTCTCCCTCTCCCCTTCCAATTTTTGTGTATTGTCCACACTCTCCTCTTGATATATATCACTAATTTCCCTCTTCTCTTCTCTTTCTGTTGCTCTTCTTGTTGCAATATATTTTTTTTAATTTACATTTTTTGTTCAACTTCACATTCTAACCTCCTCTCCTTCTCACAATCTATCCATATATGTCCCATTTGCTTACATGTATAATACATTTTTTACAATTTTAGCATCAAGACCAGTTTCCCAACATAAATAACATTTTTTACCACTATTATTTAAATAATGTCCCTCCTTCCCACAGAAAAAAACATGTTCTTGGTTGCCCCAATACTAACAGCAGCTCTGGGTTCATCAATATTAATCATACTTGGAATATGTAGTTTTACCACTCTTCATTTTCAAAATCACATTACAATTCAAAGCTCCAATCTAGGGTCCTTTCTTATCAAAACTTTTGAAATGCCCTTTACTTCATTGCAGAAGTTCCTTAATAAATATTTTTACAGTGTCTCTTTCAGTTTCTGTTCGGAACTTTGTGCTAATTTTTGTGTGTTTCTCAAAAAGGGTCTTTACAACATAATTTTTCCATGGATATATGTCTTTTCTCTCTCTCTCCATACTCCTAAGGTCTCCACAGTCTCAAATAAAATGTCACAGTATGTCTCTTTTTAATTAAAAAAAGCTCTTACTTCCAAATAGCTTGTCCCAAATCGCATACCTATCCAATTCTTCTTCTTCTTTACTTTGGATTTTTGCAACATATTTTTTTTCTTTTCTGGCTCTTCTGACTTATTTTTCTCCCATCCTGCTTCCTTTAGTGACTGTACTATCTCTGCAAATGACTTCTTCTGCTTTTCCTCTATTCTATTTAATGTTTCCATCATCTAACCTCACTAAACACTGTTTCCCATTTCCAGCTCACTCTGTTCTATTAAATTTTCCAGTTTATCATCCTGCAACCTTCCTAACTGGAGGGTTGGAATTATAATTTCTTCCTTGGCTTGTGACCCTTCAAAAAGCTCTCTCTACGCAAAATCTCTTCAGAATCTGCTATACAATCTCCTTTTCCTTCATCTCAAACAGCTTTCTCTCCTTCTGAAACATAAATAGCTTCCCAGAGTTTTCATTCGCCTCAACCCAGCTTTTACTGGAAAGGCTCACCCAGACTCTGCTACAGTTTGCTGTGAGGGAAAGGTTAGTTTGCTTTTTATTTGTTGTATTTTGTATTACTTTATTGCCTTTTTCTATTTTGTATACTGTGATTTGTTTTCTTTACACTGTGTTTTACTTATATTCTGCTTTTAACTGCATATTAAAACTTGAAAAGAGACCACAGCTCTGTCTCTTGTGAGTCAGACAGAAATGTTCCCACCCTCCCACTTGGTTACTGTTATGTTCTTAAACATCACTGTCTTTTGCCCCTTATGTTAATTTCACCATATATCTCATTTCCTCTCTGCTTTTACTAGCTGATGAGAGTAAGCACAAAATTATCATTTTGTGAAATCACTCCCCTTCAACTATCTAAATTTATGGGTCATCCTGTTGTATTCTATAATAATACCAGAATACAAAAGTGACCACCCCCTTTCAATCTATCTTGCTGTTTTTAAAATAGTGATTCTCTACTAAAACTTCACTTTTTAGAAAGATAAAACTTAAGTTACCTACTTTCACATCTACTTTCACATCTAACTCCTCTAGTGCCCACTGCAGTATTTAGGATAAACCATTTTTTTCATCTTACCTTTAAGCATCTATTGCAAGACCACCAGTTATTGGAGAGCTCACATTCTACCTCTTAGTAGTCATCTTGGGATTAGGGCTTCTGTTTTCTCCTGATGAGAGAAGGAGTGCAGTTACATTATATCTTGGAGACTGCTGATCACCAGAAATCTTAATAACTGCTTTATAGGTGACAGCTTGAAATCTGTGCTTATATTCTGATCCTGATGAGAGTAGGAGCAGAGTGCATTGATTCCTGACTCTGTGGTTGGAGAGTGAGTGTCTATGCTTAAAATACCTGATTGGTCTGGTTGCTATTCAAGGCATCTACCAGAAAAAGGCTACAAGCCTGCATACCCTTGCATCATCTGGGACAAGACTGTGAATCACCAAACAGGCTGTGGCCTGCTTCTCTTCTTGTGATTGGTGCTAACATCTTGCTTCTGGTCATAGAAGAAGCAAAGGAGTATTGTATCCCAACATAGTGAAGCTGTGCTGAGACCAGCATTAGTAGTAGCCAGGCAGTACCCATTCATGCGACTCCCCTTTTTCATCATTCTTGACAAGCTAATTCTTTATTTTTCACTAAGTACTACTTGATTTCTTCCTAACTTCAGAATGTCTGCCTAAATGCTTCGTCCTTAAATTTTCAGGGTCTACATATTAGTTTCCCCTCAAGTGTTTGGCAGTGCTCTGTACAGACTCAGACACCTTGAGTGACATTTTTCCTGTAAAATGGCAATATAACAAAACAGCTCCAGTACGTAGTAATAATGACCATTCCTCATGGCATGTCTAAAGGTCAGTTCCCTGTGCTTTCTCCTGTTAACCTGGTGAACACAGGCATTCTGAGGCAGTATAGCAACTACCTCATCTATACAGCAACCCTCTCCTCTTACCTTCCAACACTCAGACTTGTGAGAGATGCACTTATATATCCAAATTGGAAGCCATGCACTCTCACGCCAAAACCAGAATAGCTGGTCAAGAGGAGAAGTTCAACACCTGCACCACACCACATGCAACACATAGCCCTTCAGAACATGCATGATCACAGCTCTCACATAAAAACACAAACCACACACCCATCTTCATGGAGGGTCTCAATAGAAATTGGCCCAAACAGCAGAGACCTCCAAGGCAGAAACGTACTCGACCACCACAACACAGCACAAACCACAAGACACATAGCTCACATACACAGTGTGACTCAATAGTAAGGCATACTGATGCCCCACTCAGTAGGTTGAATAAGGAGAAGGTAACAGTCAGCTGTCTATCAGGTCCCAGAATCTGACACATAACACACACACTCAGGTCACTCCACAACAAGTACAAGTATGACTCTGTCACTGTCCACATGGGTGTGAATGACCTGAGATGCACCAACCTGGACTACATGAAAAGAGACCTTGAGGAGCTTTCAGATTATGTGGCTCAGGCAGGTATGACCCTAGCCCTGAGCAGCATCCTACCATCGCCCAGAATGTTACTGCAGTGCAAGCAGAAAATGACTGACTTCAACAATTGGCTAAGTTTCAGGTGTCATTCTAAGGGGCTCCAGTATCTGTCTGCTTGGGATGACATGACTGACAGACCTCGATGCTTTGCCAGAGATGGCCTGCATCTGTCACCCCTGGGTTTCCGAATACTGGCCAAGGCTCTTGCCACCACTATATTGCCTTTTTTAGGTGATGTTCCAAAGACCAAATTACCACCATAACAGCTATAAATAAATGCAATCTGAGGGTCATGTTGCTCAATGCTAGAAGTCCTAATCTCAAGATGCACTTGCTCGAAGCATTTCTCAAAATAGAGAGCATTGACATTTGTGCTGTAACAGAGACCTAGTTTAAAGCAGCAGAAAGCACCCCTGTGCTACTAGGCTATAACTCATTCCACACCTTTTGGCCCCAGAACATAGACCAAAGCTTCAAAGGCAGTGGTGTCTCCATATTAATAAAGGATATGCACACCTCCAGACTAGTAGCCTAGCATAACGCATATGAGATACTTCAGGTACAACTAACATTGAGTAATATGTCAATTCAGGTCATAGGTTCATAGGTAAGTACTAGGCTATCGGCCCTGGGCCCTATACAAGCCCAGCCAAAAAGGTATCCTGGCTTTTTCCACCCAATAAATTATTTTCCTGTGCCACTGTCGAGCAGAGCCACAGAGGTGATCCCGGGGTGAATTTCCTATTTTCCATCCAGTCATCAAGATTCTTCTTGAAGAGTGTTAATGAGGAGCTTTGTTTCTATCTGTGAGCCTGCTATACATCCCCAAACATGTCCCAAGACTCTCACTCCATGTTCCTAAGTACCCTGGAAACTATTAGGGTCCACCCCAACACTGTCATACTAGGTGACTTCAACTACCCCTCCATCAACTAGGAAAACTACTCATGCACCAATACACTGCCCCAACTCTTCCTGGAATTCATCAATTCCAATGCCCCGGACCAGCTCATTCTTACCCCCACTAGAGGAAGCAACATTCTTGACCTAGTTATTACTAACATGGGTAATAGTTGCTGTACACCAATATTCAATTCCTCCTTGGTTAGATCTGACCACAAACTAATCACCACAGAAATCCACATCTCACTCACACACCCCGCAAAGGTAAACACCATGAAAAACCTCCAAAGCTGACTTTGGGCTCCTAATAACAGAGGTGGTTAACGTCTCGGCACCCTTGTCAATGGAAATAGATTCATGACTGCCAAACCATACACCAATGCACTGTACGAACACATACATAAATGCATGGAACTAGCCATACCCAACAGAACCAAGACACTCTCCTCCAAAAAAGGAAGCAAGTCTGATGGTCCCTTGCCATTAATATACTTTACAACAGAAGGAAGAAACTGTTGCAGAAAAAGGTGAAGTCCCAAGACTGGAAAAACTCACTTGTTAGCCTCAACAAAAACTTGATATTCCTCATCAAAACCTCTAAAGCCGGCTATGAAAGCAGAATTGTGGCAGATACTAAAAACAACCCCAAAGCTTTCTATATTTATATCAATAAAATCCATGACAATGCCCAGGTTTGCTCTGAGTTACTGCACAATGATACCTCCTATACTGAGTCAACAGATATTGCCAACATACTGGCCAATAGATTCAGTGCTAACTTTACCCCTCTCTCTCCCCCTAAAGGACTAATCAAATTCCAGAGGAATGCCAGGCACCCAGCATTACTGCAGCACAGGTTAAAGCTGCATTGTCCAAGGCCAAGAATACAGCTTCCATGGTACCCGACAATATCCCTGGATATGTTCTACATGAACTCCAAAGTGAACTGGCACCACATCTGTGTGCCCTGTTCAATCACAGCCTCATCTCAGGCTTTGTTCCAACCAAATGGCACACTGCTACAGTCTTCCCTCTCCATAAAGGGGGAGTGACTACAGACCCTGGGAATTATCTCCCCATTAGCCTGATGAGTCTGATATGTAAGGCTATGGAGTGCATCATCATGGACCTAATTAACAAGGATATAGGGAGTCTCCAAACTCTAGATCCCACGCAATTTGGTTTTGTGAAATGTAGATCATGCCTGCTCAACCTGGTTGATTTCTTTGAGTCAGTCACCAAAGCTGTGGATAAGGGCAAGGCAGTTCATACAGCCTACCTTGATCTGGCCAAGGCCTTTGATGCCATTCCCCACTCAGGAAATATTGATAAACTCACCAAACTAGGCATCAACCCCTATATTACTAGGTGGGTTGCAAATTGGCTCACAGATAGAACCCACAGTGTGAATGTAGCGGACTCCAAGTCAGACTGCTGACCAGTCATGAGTGGAGTCCCACAAGGATCGGTCCTGGGTCCTCACTTGTTTGGCATTTACTTTTCAGAAGTCTAGGCCAACACAGAAGGACTTTGGCCAATCAAGTTTACAGATGACTGCAAGCTGGGGAGCCATTATTAACTCCCCAAGTGATGTAGACATCCTACAGAAAGGCGTCACTCAGATCAATGACTGGTGTCAAAACCATGGCCTTAAGCTTAATGCCAAAAACATGCTTCATTATCCCCTTTGGGAAAAACTCAGTTCCCACTAATTACCACATTGATGGAAGCCCACTGAACACTGAAGGTGTTATAAGAGATCTGGGGACACAGGTTGACAGCAACCTCTCCTTCGACCACCACATTGTCATTGTGGTCAGAAAGTCCTTCTATGTGGCACATCTCATTGCCAAGGGTTTTGCATCCAGGAAGAAAGAGGTCATCACCTCTCTCTACTCTTCCCTCATTAGGCCAGTCATCACGTATAATTCCCTATTTGGCATGTACCTCATTAAACACATGCAACAGCTGGAAAGGCCACAAAAGTACTTCACAAAGAGGATCATAAGCCTTAAATACATGTCCTACATGGACAGACTCAAAAAACTCCAGCTGTTCTCTGTCTCATATCATCTACTAAGAGGCGATCTCTGCTTTTCTTACAAAGCCATGTCTAACCCAGCTCTGTTAGAAATGCTACATTTAAAGAAATCCAAATCCCTCCACACCACACACTCCAGAGACCTCAACCTCATTATCACAATCCACAGAACATGCTGGAGGGATAGGTTCATGACTCAGAGAATGCCCATGCTCTGGAATAGACTTCCCATACATGTCAAGCAGAGCACCTCACTGGCCCTCTTCAAGAGAAATCTTAATGAGTGGATGGGAAATAGAAAGTTCACCCCAGGGATCCTGCAGTGGCTCCATTTAATAGAGGCACTGGGAACTAACATCGGGTGGCATGATGCCGGGGCATTTCTATGGGCTAAGCTTGTAAAGGCTCCAGGGTCATTAGCCTTGTACACACCTATGAACCTATGAACCTCATTTTTCTCAGACATCATTCTTGTGTGCTATTCTTCCAAGCTGCCACTGTGCTAGGAACGAAACAGATACATCACACTTGATGGCCATACTTACCTCATGTGTTGTTACAGAATAGGGGTTCTTTATTGGTTAGCACCACTTATATATATTATTTACATAATATATATTATATATATTATGTACATTTTTTACAATTATTTATACTTGTATACAATACAATACACTTTTATATTAGTAAGCACTCCCCCCACCCTTTTTTCCAAAGTCAGAAATGTATTTTCTTTAGAATTACTGCTAATATCCATTTCCCATTGAACTTTACTTCATTAACTTTATCAGTCCTTAATGTCTATGATGAGCCCTCTTTACTTGGGGCCATTATTCAAGGAGCCTCAATCCTTACCACTGATACTGGTGAGAGACTGTCACTAAAAACAAGGATGGATTTACACAGTATTTTCAAATGCAGCTCTATGCATTAAGCACAGTTTTCCCCAAGAGCACACTGGAAACATTCTCCAGACCCCATGACTGGACTCTGTCTCTCCACATCCCAAAGAAGACTCACTTTGGAGCACTGTGTCCCAGTTCCAAGTAACTGACACACTCACACCTGGGTATTTAATTTTCAGACATATACACACTCCTGGGAAAGGCTGACACAGATTTACTAGCTGTGCCCCCTTATGCCCAGATAATTAAGTAATGATGTTGCCACCAGCCAATTACTATCAGGCTCTGACAAGGGTATCCAATTATACTGAGTAAAATTAATGCTAATATAAATGATAGAGTGTAATACAAGCAGGAAAGCTTTTCAGAGTGGCTAAGGCATCACTAAAATAATAAAAATAAGTAGAAGTACTCTCGAGATGTTAAAGGTAATCTCTAAAAGACCAGCAACAATGAAAGGTATAAAAATATTTAATAGGAAAATAATAAAATAGAAAACATGGTAATATTAACTATCTAGAAAATTAAATATCTAAGTGCAATAAACATCAGTGTTTTAATCACAGGAGAAATAAAAATAAAAATAACACAGTTGTATAGATTCAAACAGATGAAGAAAAACACTACTTAGCTACTCTCACTGTAATTCTTGACTGTCTAAAGAAGAACTGTTCCCTATTTAACTTAATTAATACAGCAAGGCAATGATGAGATGTTTACTTCCGCAAGACAATGTGATGATCTTCCCACTTCCTTGATTACAACTGAATTCAACTCAGCTGAACCACTGACTGTCATAGATTTGTATATCAAGTTCCAAAGAAACAAAGCAAAAAAAGCTGATCTGTGAGTTCTACCCCATCAGTGCTGGTTATAGAATGACATCATATTTGATCACATGACTCTGGTAGAGTACAGACTCGAAGCTTTTCTAAGATCTGTTGCAGTATTTGAAAATTATAGAATTCTTTGTTTAAACATAAGCATTCAATCAGTTACAACAACACTGTTGATATGCTTTTAACATAAGAATCTGTACAAGCCAGTGTGACAATCAAATGACAGAAAATGATTTACAAACCTGTAAAAGTCAGTGTTATAGTCAGATGACAGAAAACCATCTACAAAATGTCAATCAATCATGCTGGCATATGCCACAAATGGATTGCTCTACTCTCTCTGGTACAGATGGCAACACCTCACAACGTCACAATGTCCATAAAATATAAAATATTATTTTATCAATTTTCTTCACATCTTTTTGTTTTTTATTACTGTAATACCCATCTTCAAACATGTCCATGTTTAAGTATTCAACTTTTTCAAAACCTTGTACATATTTCTTCCCATAACGTGTTTACTCTAGAACATTTTAAGAATACATGTTCTGTTGTTTCAAGTGCCCCACAATGAATACATACATTTTCTTGTTTGCTTTTATGAGGCATATTAGCCTTAACAGGTTGTGTACTTATTGATAATCTCCACAGAACATGTTTTGCAATGATATATTTTTTGCACCACATAAATCTCAAATTAATAGCTTTCTGTTTTCCATTTCTAAATGTTTACTAGGAAAAATAAAACAGTGTTCTTTCATAATACTGAAATATTATTCTTTCTGATTTTTCAACTATATTCACTTTTAATATCCAGAAAAAATTGATATTCCTTTATATATTCATTCATATAACCTTTCAATCTTTTCCCTATCCACATTTTCCGCATAACTCTTATATTTATCAAACAAAATGTATTCTATCAGATTCCTTTTCTCTTTTTTATAACTTTCTAAGGCTTTATATAAATTCAATGAAGCCGCATGAACAACTGAGTTTATTAACCCCAATGCTCCTTCATTTACATAGAAAATTTCCTTTCTAACTGAATTTAATCTAGACCCCCATATGAACAAAAATATAATAGACATTATCTCTTTTTCATAATTTGTTCGTATCACATAAATACTAGCAATATATGCTAACTTGCTTAATAAAATAGACCCCCGGATTTACTAATCTTCCGTGTAAGACTAGATTAGTCTTGCACGGAAGCACCAGTGTAAGAGTATGATGGCAGCGCACCATGCATATTAATGAGGGCGTGCTGCCATAACTCCAAAGCTTACATGGATCTTGAACAAGTCTAGGGGGCGTGTTGGACTGCCGAGCAGTCCAAATATCCATGCCCCTGCAATGAAGAAATGCCTCGACGTCAGTGTAACACTACACTCCCCCATATGTTCAACAACTAACAGAATAAAAAAAAAATATTTTTTTTTTATCTTCCAATATAGCTGCGCATTGTTGCGCAGATTTATCCATTGCTTAGCTACAGTTACAGCAACTTAGACACCAGAAGAGGATAATAAGAAAAATATATGCAAAGTAAGCAAGATAGCGTAGTGGTTAGAGCTTTTGCACAAAGAGGAGGCATTCCCGATTCGAGTCCCACTACTACCCATTCCATTTTCTGTGGGAAATCTGCATACAAAAACATTTCCTGACATTTTTATGTGGTGGTGCTGCGGTAGCGTTGTCACCTCACAGTTAGACGTTGCCCGTTCGATCCTCAGTTAGAGCGTCTTCTGTGTGGCGACATGCATGTACTGGTGTTCCTTCGTTGAAGGTTGTTCATTAGGCCCGGCAAGCCAGCATGTAAAACTCTACTGCCAATCATTAGCGGACCGGAGTTCCGCTGTGGTGACCCCTAACCAGGAAAAAGCCAAAAGACACAAACAAACAAAGTTTGTAAAAAGCATTGAAATGTTAAATTTAGTAGTGCATGAATTATATATATGAAGGTGAAATGTTTATGGATTCTGAGGTATGAGTGCCTTATTTTAAGCAATATAAATCACTGCTAACTACATGTTACCAGTATTGAGCATATTTAAATACATTTGTGCATAGCTGCGCAATGCTAAGGAGGAGTAACATAGGTTCACTGCACGTTGCTGCTGATTACCTTTGCGCAACTCTGCACTAACCAGCACAATGTCGGGCAACATCGGGCAAAGTTGGGTAAACACACTCACACCTGCTTTATTGCTCCTTAACCAGTCAGTTCTGCCCAGCAGGAAAATAAAAAGCAGTGACAGGGCTCGAACTCAGGATACTGTGCACTATAGTCACAGTACTTAACGACTAAGCCATGATAGCATTTCAGAAACTTGCACTTTCAACAGAGACATATATATCAAAGGGATTTTAAACATTGCCAACATCAGCTAAGCAGGCATGCCCACAGCTGAGCTTTTCCAAAACTGGCCAGTCACAAATAAGTTCAGGAAATGAGGCATGTTTAATCTCCACAGGCGGGAATACTTGCTGTAACTAGTTGTAGCTTTCTTCTCCAGTCAGCATGACTGGTGTAGGTGAGGGCACTCGATTTAGAGCATAAAGCTGGGGCATCCAGGTGTCCAAAATTATGGTTTGGCTCCTCATCCACAAACATGAGCAAAGACTCCTGCAGGGCCAGTACCAGGGTACCCAATATAAAACAGAGGCCTGGAACAGTCTTGCCCATGATCTCACCAGTGCCACTGGTGTTCCTCGGACTGGTGAGCAGGTCAGGCACGATTATTCTGACTTGAAGCAACATAGGGGGGATGAACTTGACCGGTGGATCCAGGAATCCCGTAGGATGCTTAATGCTCCAGTACTGAGTAAGTAGCCATTGTATTAAGTAGGTAAGAATTCCCATGCTTGTCTATACTATAGATAGGTATGTCTCAGTATCACTGCATTTACTTCACAGCTGCAGGTGACCGGGCTATGAATCTGCAAGCCCATGAAGATAGGCTGCAAAGGCTGTGTCATGAGGCAGGTTAGTAATTATTCTGAATGTACTGTTATATAAAATAAATGAGAGAGCCTTCAAAAAGTGTTTTAACCCAATAAATAAAGATGTAATAATCCTTTAATAAATGTATAATTCCTGGAGTGTGTCTGTGTCATTTTCTTTGATATATTGTTGTACTGTTGCATTCTACAAATAGTAGTGTTGTATTAAGCAGTGTCAACCCACACTTGGGTAGGCCCATATAATGTGGATGAAGGGAGTGCCAGTAGCTTTTATGCATATTTACAGCCCTCAACTGTTGGTTCATGCCCAGCATGTACACGTTAATCTGGGACATGAGTAGCTTGGTATTGTGTTCCCCAGAAATGTCAGTGTGCTGCCAGAAATGTAGGGAGCTGTTAACATATAACTGATATTGTCACCTGAACATATCTAGATAATTATATGAAAGTAGATGTTGCAGTAACATCTGCATCTTGGACAGTTTGTATGTAAGATACAGCTCATGTATATAATCTAGCAAAATCCAATTGCACAATATAAGGACATTGGGCAGTGTAATAATACATGTAAGGGACATATAACTGCAGTTAATAGGAATGTAGTGAAAACTAGAAGGATATATAAGTTGTTAATTGAGCTATCTTTTTCCACCCTACTGTATGTGCATAAAAATGCAATTCCACACCTCAATCGGTATGTCTAATCTCAAAACATTTGTTGGGACATATGTCCTATTGGTTTATAAATATTTGCATTTATTTCTATGCATGTGCCCTGTTAGAATACCACAATATTGGTGGCCTTTTGCCATCAATTAAACCTGCATGCTGTTGTAATGTCCACTATTGTTCTATATATGCATGTGTTATGCCTGCTTTTCAACTGCTGAAAATCTGGTGTGTTGGATTAATGGGAATACTTCTGCATGCTGTTATAACTAATTGGGAATGCTGTTACTAACCCATATCTTTATTAAACTCTCCAAAACATAGTTCATATGGGAAGGCCGGTCCCAGCGGACACACCTGTCCCACCTCAGTTGGCCATGGCACCAGCAGATCCAGTGCCCAGCTGGGACCTCCTCCTCCATTGGCCCTGTGCCACCTTTGGGTGGATGTGCTGCAGGGGATGGGGCTTGGCCCCCCCGTGCAAGCGTGGGCAGAGAGGCACCTATCGCCCTTCGTACCGTCTGGGCTGTGGTGCGTAGAGAGATTGAACGTTCTGTTGCAGAACCTCTATGCCAGCTTGAGGCCCGAGTGGCACAACTCACGGGTCAGCCTGTCCCCCCCTACACAGCCCCCAGCACAGCCACCTTCTGGGCTGTGAAGGTGCAGTGGTGACTGCTCATGGGTGGGGACCTCAGTCCCACTGTTTCCATCTGGGGGCTTATGGGCTTGCGATTTCCAAACATCCCTCCCCGTCAAAGGTGTTCACCCACCACATGTGTCATATATCGCCCCTGTATGCATCTTGTTTGTCTTGTCTGTTTACCTCCCCAACTTACCTCCCCAAATATACCTACTTCCCCTACCCCACATTCCACTCTCATCTGAAAAAAAAAGGGCAATCTGTTCCGAAAAAAAAATTACGCCCCATACATAGCTGCCCATTTTGCACACATGTCCACTGGACACATGAAATGTTGTTTAATTGGCATTACAACATACTTTGTTGTCCTCACCCCTCTCTCAGGGGTTGAAGGGTTCATATCTACCTCCACCTGATTTTTTTCTTGACTTTTCCCTGATTCTGTTCAAATTTGTCCCTGATCGGTTGAGAGGTCTGGCAGAGGCAGAAACACAGAGGCATATTAGCCTTTCTGCTGTGACACATCTGCAAATAGCTTTGGAAGGAGTTTTGGAAACATACCCTTATGAAGGAATAAAACACTGAAATACAAATGGATGTAGACATGTACTGGTAGCAACCAACTGTAAGAATGCCATTGCTCTATTGGTGAAAAGACCTGTGTGGTGCACAGACAAAAAATAACAGGCTATTTTCTGGCTATCATATGGATAGGTCCACAGTTGGGAGTTACGCAGACAGACTACATTCCTTGATAAAGTAACATGTACACAGCAACCCTGTAAGTCCAGCAAGATAAAATGCACACAATGCTACTTACGCTCTCTGTACTTCTGTAACCTTACCCAAATGTAGAATTTACTTGTGTGTGCAGGGTCTATCAAGGATGTAGGTAAGAATACTCACTGTACTGAAATGAGTCCAGTTTTTCTGAGCAGCTCATGCTAATGTCAACACTAAAAAAGCACAAAATGTTTAGAACTGTGTAAATGAATATTCACAGTATAGCAGTTCACAAACAATTCTTGTGCCAAAGGAATACATCTCTATAACTAGCTTTGTATGGCAGTTAATTGTAATAGTTGAAAAGAAAGTACATCTTTCCATGTATCTTGGCGTAGCATTTTGAGGGGTGAGTACATTTTTACACTGACAAGTGGGTACTGGAAGCAGCAACATTAGGTCTAAGTACAAAATGTAAATCTCTGACTACACCCATGGCTTCTGATATAAGAACTATTCCAACCTTCTGTCTTAAACAATGATGTCCACACCAAACAAGGATGATCTCCATCTTGGAAAGCTGAAAGGGCCATGCCTACATGAGTCAGCAATTTATAGTACTGGGCTGTTACAACAGTGATTACTTCAATTACTACACAGCAGGCTGCATGCAATTAGCAAATGGTGGGCACTAATTAGTGCAGAGGCCATCACATGCTCATGTGCAATTCCTACAAAAGCAGGCTGAAATCTATGCCAACAAACTCAATCACTCTATTGCAGAGACTGACAGAGAGAGAGAGAGAGAGACAGAGAGAGAGAGAGAAAAGGAAAAAGAAATATTATCAAATTATACAACGGAAAGGTATGTGACACATAGGTATTTACTGGCATGTAGTAGATGTTATTGAAGAATAGTCTACATAATGTGAAACATTCATATGTGGCAGCAGTACGTCTTTCTGCACAGATGTTCTGCTTAACTACTGCTATGGACAATACTGTGTGTATCTGTGGGCAGTGGGACATACCTGTGAAATGTGTAGCTCAGCATTAAATGTCAAAGATCTGATCCATGTTATCTGTGTTCTGTACAGTAGTGTGGCCAATGGCTGTTGGGGGGATTAGCGCTGACATTATATAAACATGGGTGTGACAGAACAACACATGCATGATAGTCATATTAAAGTGTAGCTTAGCATTGGCAAGTGCTGTAGCAGTCTAGTATGCTTATCTAGCATCTGTTGCCATATATACCCCCCCTAATGTTAGTCTGCATTCATATGTGACACCTGTTTGTGTTGCAGCAAGGCCCAACAGTTCAGCTGTGAGGTCCAGGGACTTACAACAGTGTGGACCATGTGTGTGTATGCCACACACATACAGAGAAATATATATGTGTCATATATTCACATCTGTATATGTGCATAGAGCAGGGGACATATTGCAACTGTTTGTGAGGGGGGGATATATATGTTGGTGAAGGTTAGTATGCGCATATTTGTATGTAGGTTTTAGTGTGTGACAAACAAGACAGCATACAGTGCTGGTATATGACATGTGGTGGTTAAACACTGTGGGTGGTTCATTCAGTTTGCAATGTTGAAGCCAGTAAGGCCTGCTAAAGCTACCTGGGCTGTGAGCACCTTCAATGCATTTATCCCAAGACTGTGCAATGTTATTACATTACTGTACACCTTACATCCTTTGTATAATTGATATTCTCACTATGAAAGATGAATTGTATATGTGCCTATATATATATATATATATATATATATATATATATATATATATATATATATATATATATATAGACAAATGGATGTGTATATGTATACACACACACACACACACACACACACACACACACATATATATATATATATATATATATATATATATATATATATATATATATACTCATACACACCTACATCTACTTGTTGCAATAGATTCTCTGTACTGTTGACTGACTGTGATGGTCAATATGTTTGTGAATACATCAAAGATATGTATCTGTGGGATAGCTTACTGGGAAATGTTTATTTTATGGTATTCTGGGTCCTTGCTTTGATCCTAGCAAAAGCTGTGTATTCTGTTGCTAGGCAGAACAAGTGATATTGCATACAGTGTGATTAAGTTCCTTGGTTTTAACTAGGGTGTGTCATTGGCGGCGAAAATGCTACATCTATGATTATTGATTGGTACTGATTTTGAAAGCAAATCCTGTGTGTACTGTAGCACTAATTGAAGCTCTGGGCCTGTACAGCAAAGTATGGTGTATGTCCACATTGCTTGCATCTACTGTTTTGTGTGGTCCCTGTATTCATCACAGATTACATTTCTCAAGATTAAGGTTGTGCAAGTACTGACACACAGTACTGTATAGTACACACTGAAAGCTTATCTGGGTTGTCATACCTTTGTGTCCTGTAATTATGTCTGACGTGTATGTGGGTATGTCTGTAACATGTCCTTTGACATATGTGTGGTAATACATATAACTGTGTATCTAGCAACATTCATAGTGTACTACAGCAGTATGTGACCTATATTCCCAAATGTGCACATATTTTGGCCACAGGTTTGGCATTAACAAGTTGTGTGGTATAATATTAATACATTTACTAGACATTATACTAATTGTGATGGATGATATATTTCTTTACACATCAGCTTGATGTATATCTGCTGTGGCTAGTTGGTGCATTGTGTTGCATACAGTGTGCCAGGTACTCTTTTATAGTCTTATATAGTGATTTTATTTTGTTGCTGTACTGAACATGGTTCATTGGATAGAGAGTGAACAAGGCACTTTCAAGCAGTTGTGGGGTTAGCAGTGATAAGTGGCAGTTATAGTGTTTCACTCTCGGTTAGCTTATAGGTTGCTAAACTTTCATAAGCTCTGCTTACACTTCTGAAAACCCACTTGCAACTGCTGAAATGTGCCTTATTCCGTATGTAGCCCCTGACCTTTGTTTTGGCTAGTAACAAAATAAAAAGCATTTACTAGGAAAAAACCCACAACCATTCACATCACAGCATACGTGATTTGCCACTAAGCCATCTCAGATATACATATCATTTATGTATTCACAAACATAACATCCAGTACATTCATACAACACTACAGAAAATGTACTCCAACATGTAGATGTATGTGTGTGAGTAATTATTGTAATCTGTGCTCAGGTACAACATATTGTATTATGTATGTAGGTATATATATATATATATATATATATATATATATATATATATATATATATATATATATATATATATAGCAGTTCAGTGATATCTGTACTGTATAATGTTAAATGTGCCATATGACTTGCTCAGACATATTTTTTTATTTATGTCTTCCAGGGATCATGGCTCACCACAGGAACCCAACCTACAGTAGGGCTGAAGATGATATCATCACTAGCTTTATGATTCAGCACTACCATTTACTCTTTTCACGAACCAGTCAGGACCAGCAGGAGCGTACTGCAATGTGGCAAGATCTTGTCCGCAGGGTCAATGAGGTAGGCCTGCATAACCGCACATATGAGCAGGTATGTCACCACTGCAGTGATCTTCTCTGACATGTCTGTCAGAATTCCACTCCTGTGCGTACGGAACAGCCTGCAACAGGGGGTGGTGTTAGCATCCATCCCCCCCTCAGCAGAGTGGAGGAGCTGCTCATGAGCCTGGTGGCACCTGCCCAACAACAACAGCAGCAGACATACACCATGACGGAGGTTGGAGCCACCCAGCAAGCACACATGGAGCATGCAGGTAATATGGCATATCTGTAGACTACTGTTATCTGTATTGGTAGATCATGCATATGTGAGATGTGGAGTGTGTCGTTCAAGGATGTGGAACCTGTTGTTGTGCGATACTGATCATTTGGAACATAATCTGTAGCCCTGTGAATGTAAACTGTTGTTGTACTGTAAGATTGCAAACACACAGTAGCAATGCCACAGTTGTGGCCACTGACAAACTGTCTCATCTCTCTGTAGGTACCTCTGAGGTGACGTCAAGGCAGCAGACAGATGCTGGTGAGTGTGTTCTACATTTATTATTGGAAATAAAAAGTGCATGTCATAGTTAAGGTGTAGGCCATGTACACATGTAACACACCTACCCATAATGCATGCTGTGCATGTTTGATGAAAGAGCACTCACATCTCACTAATGTGATTAGCAGCCTCAAACACATGCAGTACCCAGACCATCTCAAACAAATGTGGCTAGACTGTAGTGACCATTGGATAGGCACAGCTGATACCCAACATCCACATAACATACACATCTATGTCATAGACAGAGCATTTTAACATACTACACATAAAGGATTCCCAAACACTCTGTAAAGACACACTCCAGTATCCAAAATCTCATCCACACATTACACAGAATATACCTGAGGGGTAGCGGCCTATCTTGGGGCATTTAAACCCTCTGCAACACACTACACATTCATGTCAGGGAATGCTCCTTATTGGCCTCCTTACAAAATCACATAACAACTGGTTGTGAAATGGTGAATTTAGCCAAGGTAGTACAGTTCCAGCACAGCATGATTTGTGCTGTTTTATGAAACATTTGTACCCTTGTGTGACCACTGATGCTTCATGATGATGGCCTATGGTACTATACCCCATCCAGTTATTGTAACCACAGTACTACACATAGCTGTCATTGCTACACACCATAATGGTGTGTGTGCACACATATGCACCTCTAAACAGTATGCATACCAATCACCATTTGCACAACTGACACATATATGTCTTGTGATGCTATTGAGTGGCTAGGTCATATGACACATATTGAGTATGTGTAGTGTTTACATATGCAGTCGTGTTTTAGCATGCCATGTCATGGATGAGACTAGCATGTCCACAATATGATCTACACTCACCATAAATACCGTACATTGGGTATGTGGCCGAATGGTATTCTATCAGTTATCCATGCACCACTGATGATGTTGTGTGAATGCTCATCATGCGTGTACTAAAAACATGTCCACAATTAACACATGTGCACAATTATTTGCTAAAGACACAGAGGCTGTAATCAGCATTGGATACCTATCTGACACACAGATACACATCCAGCAATGGTATGTACACCTGTGAGTTATGGTGCACAGTACATTACAGGGTTATGAAAACCTGCACAGCAATGTTGTGTCCATGTATGCATTGTGTTCCAAGAGGGGGGGGGCATCACCTAATAATAAAACACATGCATCAAAGCCATGTATACTGTTAGTAACAAGGATTGACTACACTTGCACTGCATGCTGTTGAGCAACACATGTCCTGCATGCTGACAGGTGTGATATGACTGTTTTGCTTGTGATACTGTACTCCACCATCACCTGCTATTGTATATGTTCTGTGATTGCTGGTGCTGTGTGTGTCTGCTTTCGGGAGGAGTGCAGCTTTGTGTGTGTGCATGTGTGCATGTAGTCTGAAGTCATGTTCAGGTCTTAAAGTATGTTTCCTGTTTTCCTCTCACAGTTGGCGAGGTGGGGTTGGTTCAGTACAGCAGGGAACCTGATGTCACTAAGACAGACAGTGATCATGAGGATAGGTGTGTTGAGGCACAGGCAGGTTTGTCAGGGTCTGTTGCTTGGCCACCAATTGACAGTACACAAGTTTCCACCTGATCCATGCACACAGTCATACTGCCTGTACATCCATCATCATCATTGCCCATAGCTGAGGGACAGTGTACGGTTGGCAATGGTCAGGACAGTGTGGTATCTATGGCACATGTATCAGGACACAGCAGCCATAGCCAGATGTCTGGAATGGTACCACATGGGCAGATGCTCAGGGGTTCTCCTCAGAGCACTGCTGGTCATCATGCCCATGGCAGACGTGCCACACCTCTTTCTACCACATGAATGTTCCAGGCTGTCATGGAGGCACAGACATGAATGGAGCGGTACACCAGACAGGGGCTAAGGGCACAGAGGGCTCATACACCTCTGTAAATGACAGTATCTGTGACCTAGCAGGTGCCATACGTAACTACACTGAGGTCATTGATAGACGTTGGGGTGAGACACTGGATGTCCTCCACAATGTCATGTCCATGTGTCAGGACAGTGCGGGACAGTTGAGACGTCAACATGGATGTATGCCAGCAACATCACCAGCTGGAGGTCACTGTGGACATCCAGCAAGTCAGAGCCGCTCCTGGAGTGCCAGTACCAGCCCCAGCAATGTTGAGGGGAGCTGTCCATAGACCATCCTAGCAGACCACGTGAACGTGGCTCTGGCCAGTCCCAGCAGGACATTTGTCAACCTCTGAGGATAGTACCCAATCTGGATTAATACCTGATACTGTCTGTAGCACCCCTGCCAGGCACAGGTTCAGTATCCGTGGCCAGAGATGGCGATCTGTAAAGCCTGCCAGGTACAGTCTGTAACTGTCTCACAATCCCCATATATGGCAGCCACATGGTGGAATTGTGTGCATGCAGACTCACACACATAAACCAGAAACCTAGGGCAAACACATAACCGCACACATGACATCAACATTGGCCCATAACAGTACTCATGGCCCTCACACACACACACACACACACACACACACACACACACACACTCACATGCACACATGTAGATTGTATGGCTCAGTGTAGGCCACTGGCAAACCAACAACACACCCTGTGCATATGATGAAACCTGTGCCACCTCCTGTCATCTGTAACATTGATGCAGAAACAGGCTAACATGGTGCTGATGCACAGGGTGACTTTAATAAAGTATAGCAATGGTTGGATGTGTAGCATGTTGTCAGAAATAAAGTGTAATGATATCCCTGAAGGTGTAGCTGAGCAGGCATGATGCATTAAAGCTGTAATTAGCAGTGTTATATTGTTTTCACCAGTGTTTATTCCAATTGTGTTTTGTTTGCCCATGTGCCATTTGGCTGATGTGTGTAGTTGTGTCAGCATGCATTATACAGTGGACAGTAAGTGTGGGGTGTGTGCAACACAGGTTTGCAGGTGTCCATTTGTGAACATGGTGGAGGTGCACTGTCTGCATGTACATACATACTGGACACATGGGCAGGGTGACATGCCCTGTATTGGCCAGTGTTAACACTCCATAGTTTCTATTGGCGGCCAGTATGCATTGTAATACACACATTTTGGAACTTGAGTATGCATGTGTGTGTATGACATGGGTTGTCACTGTGCTGTGGGTGATGCTGTTGTTGCTATCTGTCATTGGTTTGCATTACTAAGGTTAACACTGTCCCAGCTGCGTAATGCACACTGTTCACCTACAGGGTTGCATGGACCGTGCTATCACAAACACAAGAAATACTCACCTATACAGTAAAAGTGCATTAGTCTCATGGACCCTTGCCATAAACTAAATATATAACAGAAGGTGTGAAGTTGTACCAAAAAAGAGTTACATACCAAGATGGGATAACCTCTCTAACAGTATCATTGGGAAAATACAAGTCCTCATTAATCATACAAGGTAAGCTTCAAAATACAAATTGGCAAGGATTCCAAAGACAACACTAAAGCTTTCTTTAGTGTTGTTTATAATCTAGAGGGGAAATCTCAGATCGGGTCAGAGTTAATGTAAATGGTCACAAAGTATACTTACCTGAATGACATTACCAATATCTTGTCAGACAGTTTGAATTCGGATTTTACCACCCTGTCGTTACACAAGGACCACATTTTCAGACTTGAAGAATGTAAAACCTGAGGATTCAGACACTCTGGTTAAAGCATTTCTTTACCAAAGTCCAAACCACAGTGGCAATGGTACTGGACAGTGTCCCTGGCTGTGTCATACACATGCTGACATATGAAGTAACCACTCACCTAAACACTCTGTTCAGATGCAGCCTCTATACAGGTTACATACTTGTGGAATGATGCACAGTAATGGTGTTCACAGTCCACAAGTGTTGAGCTACAACTTCTTCTTCTCCTTTTGGATGCTTCCATTAGGGGTCTCCACAGTAGATCATCTGTTTACATTTCTTCCTGCCCTCTGCATCTTGTGCTGTCACACGATCCACTTGCATGTCCTCTCTCACCACATCCATAAACCTCATCTTAGGCATTCCTCTGTTCCTGTTACCCGGCAGCATCATCCTTAGCATTTATTTCACAATATACTCTGCATCCCTCCTCAGCACATGTACAAACCAATGTAATCCTGCCTATCTGGCTTGGTCTACTAACCTTCAAACCTGGGCTGACCCTCTAATATACTTATTCATAATCCTGTCCACCCTTGTCACACCCAGTGCAAATGTTAACATAAATTGATTAAGGGTAGAGCTACAACAGATCCTGGAAACCCTCACCCTATAAGCCAGCCAAATGTTATCTGGAAGGCTATGGAGCACAGCATTATGGAACTCATTAACAGAGACATTATGAACCTGCAAACACTGCACCATACCCACTTGGGTTCTCTAAAGGCCAGATCATGGCTCCTACACCTAGTATCCTACACCTAGTAGACTTCAAGCCAGTTACCAAGGCTATAGGTGAGGGAGGGGAGGTCAACACAGCCAAGCTATAGCTCACCCAGCAATTCATACCCATCCCACATTCTGGTATTATACATAACCTCAAAAGACTAACCATAAACGACTATTAGATGATGGATTGACAACTGATGCACAGATGTAGGACATTCAGTAACATTTGCAGCCTCCATGTACAATTCTATGCCAGTAACAAGTGGGATTCACCTGCACTCAGTCCTGGGACCACTCCTGTTTGGCATATAGTTTTCTTAGGTACAGGCAAACACAGTAGGGATATGTCTGCCCACATTTGATAAAAATGCATACTGTGGGCTATACTTTATTCTCCAGATGACACACACATCCTCCAAAAGGGTATCATAGAGACAAATACCTGGTGTCAAAATCATGCTGTAAAGCTATAAGCCAATGAAAGCATAGTTATCCACTTTTAGAAAACAAAGTATCCCCAGAGTACCACATAGGTAGTAGCCCCCACAATGTGGAACAGGTACTAATGTATACATAGAGCCATGTGTTTAGTCATCTCTCCATTGATAATCACATTACCAAAGGGTTTTGGAAATCCCTCTGTGGAGCACATAAGCAATAAAGGGTTTGCATGCAGATCAACAGAGGTTGTTGCACACCTATAATGATTAGTCATCTTTGCCAGACTTTACTTACTTTGGAATAGGATTCACATATACATCAAGCATAAACTCTCACGCAAACGCTTCAATAGAAACTGTGATGAGTGGATGTGAAACAGAAGACGTAGCCCATGGATCACTGCAGTGGCTAAGCTTGTCACAAGCATACAGACGTCACCTAAGGTCTGGAAAGTGCCAGCACGCTCTGGCAAGGCTAACAGATGCTTTCATGGAGAAAGCATAGTACACACCTATGAAAAAATTGAGGTCACATGTATGTATATGGCTTTGCCCCAAAGCTACCTTACATGTGTTATGCACATACAGTTGTCATTGTTTTATGTAATATACTAGAAAAATAACACCAACTCTACATTCACCAATGGTGTCACACACCTGGAACACACACAGTTAGTGAGTGCAGGATTCAAACTCCTACCTAACTACATTACAATACTACAGCAGTACGCATTTACACGATGAGCTATACACATTACTAAGATGTCAATTTCCCACAGGTGTATTTGTAGGATGGTGACATCATCAGACTTAACAAAGATGAGTATATCACTTTTAAGGGGTGTGAGTAGTCTCCAAAAATGTTGTCTTCACCCCAGGAAGAAACAGACACACACACAGTTGGCAAGGGCAGGATTCAAACCACTACCTAATTACATTAGGATACGACAGCCATACACATTTACACAACATGCTATACATATTACTGGGACTTTAACTTCCCACAGGTGTATTTATAGGATGGTGACATCATCAGACTTGACAAAGATGAGTATATCACTTTTAAGGGTGTGAGTAGTCTCCAAAACGGTTGTTTTTTCCCCAGGGAGAAACAGACACACACACATTTGGCAAGTGTGGGATTCAAACCCCTACCTAATTACATTATGACACTATAGCAGTATGCATTTGCCTGATGCGCTATGCACATAATCGGGATTTTATTGTCCCACAGCTGTATTTGTAGGATGGTGACATCATCAGACTTGACAAAGATGAGTATATCACTTTTAAGGGGTGTGCGTAGTCTCCAAAAAGATTGTGCTCTCCCCATGGAGAGCCAGACACACACACAGTTGGCAAGTGCAGGATTTAAACTCCTACTTAACTACATTATGATACTACAGCCATACGCATTTGCGCAACGCACTATACACATCACTGGA
Organism: Protopterus annectens; assembly: GCF_019279795.1. Taxonomy (NCBI): domain Eukaryota; kingdom Metazoa; phylum Chordata; order Ceratodontiformes; family Protopteridae; genus Protopterus; species Protopterus annectens. Next base: position 1,768,313,333 of record NC_056726.1, on the reverse strand, counting down.
GTTTCATTTTCCCACAGCTGTATTTGTAGGATGGTGACATCATCAGACTTGACAAAGATGAGTATATCACTTTTAAGGGGTGTGAGTAGTCTCCAAAAAGGTTGTGCTCTCCCCAGGGAGAGACAGACACACACACAGTTGGCAAGTGTGGGATTCAAACCCCTACCTACCTAGCAGTACACATTTACACAACGCTGTATACACATTATTGGGATTTCACCTTCCCACAGGTGTATTTGTAGGATGGTGACATCATCAGACTTGACAAAGATGAGCATATCACTTTTAAGGGGTGTGAGTAGTCTCCAAAAAAGCTGCTCTTTACCCAGAGAGAGACAGACACACAGATGGTAAGTGTGGGATTCAGACCCCTACGTAACTACATTATGATACTACAGCAGTACACATTTACACAACCCGCTATACACATTACTGGGATCTTGTCTTCACACCGGTGTATTTGTAGGTGACATCATCAAACTTGACAAAGATGACTATATCACTTTTCCAGGTGTGAGTAGTCTCCAAAAAGGTGGGTCTCTCCCCAGGGAGAGATAGACACACACATACACAGTTAGTGTGGGGTTCTTAATCCAAACTAAGTACATTTTTACACTTCAGAAAGCAATATGGATTTACAGGATGCAATAAAGACATTACTCGCTGACAGTTTGCCCAAAGGTTTATTTCACATTTGCTAACCTCAGCAGGCTTATCATACTAGGTGTATTGTGAGTATACTGTATGCATAGGCCATAACCATATCATATATGTGTTGATGCACTACATGCTGGCACACACAGGGTCAAACTAGAGGCTAAGCTCTGTCAACCCAATACTGGAAAATACAGTCAAGAGAAGTAGGGTCATACAAGCACAACACCAACAGTCTCACATAGACCTACAATATAAGCACCAGCAAAACACACGCATAAATACACATTAACATACTTGGAGAATACAAATATTAATCTGAAAAAGAGAAAGTGTCCTCCTAAGCAGACAAGCAAGCAACATGCACCTCCAAGCACACGCCAGAAAACACATAATACACCAAAGCAGTGTGACTCACAACAGACCCTAAGGCAAAACAACATACCCAACACACTAGTAATAGGTGACTCCATAGTCAATCACACAGATGTTCCACTCACTAGGCTGGACAAGGGGAAGGTTACTGTCAGTTGTCTGTCAGGTGCTATGATCCACCACATAACACAAGCACTTACATCACTCCAGAACAGGTACATATATGACATGGTCTTTGTACATGTCAGTGTGAATGATCTGAGACATACCTTCCAGGACAACATGACAAGAGATATATAGTAGCTCTATGATCATGTAGCCCAGGCTGGTATGACCCTGATCTTGAGTAGCATCTTACCTTCACCTACATGATACTGCAATATAACAGAAAGATGATAGACTTCAACAATTGGCTGAGTTTCTGGTGTCATTCAAAGGGGATCCAGTCTCTGTCTGCCTGGGATGACATGATAGACAGGCCTCATTGCTTTGCTAGAGATGGTTTGCACCTGTCACCCCTATGCTTCTGAATACTGGCCAAGGCTCTTGCTGTCCCCGTATTACCTTTTTTAGGCAAGGCTCAAAGGACAAACCGACCCCGTAACCAACACAAATAACCACAAGGTGAGCTAAATGCTACTCAATGCCAGAAGTCTCAGCCTCCAAATGCACACACCCTAGGCACTCCTCAGTATGTAGAATATTGATATCTGTGCAGTAACAGAAACCTAGTTCAAGGCTCCAGAGAGCACACCATCACTACCAGGATGCTACTCATTCCATACCTTCCAGCATCAGAACCTGGATCATAACCCATAGGGCGGGAATGTATCCACATTCATCAAGGATACCTACACCTCTCTCTACTTCCTCTCTACAGGATATGTGCCCACAGAATGTTGCACAGCACAGGGGTGGGGCCACAACAGACCCTTGGCATTCCCGCTCTATGAGCCTGACGAGTCTGATCTGTAAGGCAATGAAGCCAATCATAATGGAACTCAACTATTAAGACACTGGGAACCTTCACACAGTTAAGCACACCCAGTTTGGCTTCGTCAAAGGCAAATCATGCCTCCTGAACTGGGTGGATTTCTTTGAGACAGTTACCCAGGCTACAGATGATTGAAAGGAGCTCCACACAGCCTACCTATACCTCGCTAAGGCCTGTGACACAATTCCCCAGTCAGGTATCATAGATGAACTCACCAACCTGGGCATAAACCCATACATCACAAGATGGATTGCAAACTGGCTCACAGATAGATCCCACAAATTAAGAGTTGCTGGCTACATGTCAGATTCTAAACAGGTAACAACTGGTGTCCCCCAGGATTCAGTCCTGGGGCCCCTCCTGTTTGGTATATATATCTCAGAAGTACATGCCAACACAGGAGGGTTGTGGTTGACTAAGTTTGCTGGGAACTGTAAAGTGTGTGCCATAATAGATTTCCCCGGATGACACAAATATTCTCCAGAAGGGACTCTATGAGACAGATGTGTGGTGTCAGAATCATGGCCTCAAGCTCAATGCGAAAGAATGCATAGTAATCTCCTTTTGGAAAAACAAAGTGCCCACAAACTACCACATAGGTGTTACCTCCTAAAAACTGATGAGGTAATAAGGGATCTGCGGACACAAGTAGATAGTCATCTTTCCTTTGACAACCATGTTGCCAAAGTGGTTAGGAAATCCTATGTGGCCCACCTAATCAACAAAGGGGTTTGCATCAAGATCAAAAGAGGTAGCGGTGGCCCTCTACTCTTAAGTCATCAGACCCATCATTGAGTACAATGTACCATTTTGGATGTACTCGACTAGGCATATCCAGCAGCTGGAGAGACCACAAAGGTACCTCACCAAGAGGATTACTGGCCTCAACACAACTGGAAAACTAAATCTGTTCTCTGTTGCATACCACCTACTCAGAGGCAAACTCTGCCTAACATACAGAGCCATGTCCAACACATAACTGTTGAACATGCTCCATCTAAGGAAAACAAAACTGAGTTGCACTACACACTCCAGGAATATGAACCTCATCACAGCAATGAATACAACATGCTGGAAGGATAGAGTACCATCCCAGAGACTTGCCTTACTGTGGAACAGAGTCCCAATGTACATAAGACAGAGCCCCTCGCTGACAGTCTTCAATAGGAACCTTGATGAGTGGATGGGAAACAGAAAATTCAGACCAGGGATCACATCAGCAGCCCCATTAGATAGGGGCTTAGAGTACTAACTATTAGAACTAGGGCTTAGGAGACTAACCAATGGGGTGGTGAAAGCTGCACAACTTGCCTAGGCTAATATATGCCTTTGTGAAGATAGTCTACTACATACCTATGAACCTATGTGACAGGTACATGTCTACAGATAGTAGATGTGTACTTTATTGTACAGTCATGTTGTACAGCAGGCACATGCACCACATACTCTGTATTGCATACAGATACTGGTGGCTATTATGTACAGTGGGTGAGATGTGCACCTCATGTCTTTTGTGCCATTGGGATGTGTGCTGGGTGGGACAGTCCCGGATGGCTCCTTGTCATGGTCACACTCTTACACACATCTCTGCCCATCCATCTTTGGCTTATTATACTGTTTTCACCCTACATATATAGGTACATAGGTAGGTAATAGGCTATCTGCCTGAAGGCATATATTAGTATGGCCAGAGTGTGCAGCTATCACCACACCTGGGGTTAGTTCCCTATGCCTCTGTGTAGTAGAGCTGATGAAGTGATCCATGGTGTGAAAGTTCAGTTTCGCATACACTCATCAAGGCTCCTCTGCAAGAGTGTCAGTGAGGGACTCATCTTAATGTAGGTTGGGAGCCTGTTCCAAAGCAGGGGAAGTCTGTCAGTTAGTAATGTATCCCTCCAACATGTTCTGTTTATTGTTGTGATGATTATATCCCTAGAGCATGTGGCACAGTGAGCTTGGGTTTACTTCAGATTGAGCATGTACATCATTTCTGCATTGGACATGGACCTGTATGTTGGGCAGAGATCGCCAGAGTAGATGGTATGCAACAGAGTACAGACTGAGTTACTTCAGTCTTGTTGAATGGGGCAGCTGTTTGAGGTCAGTAATCCTCTTGTTGAGGTACTTCAGTGGTCTTTCCAGCTGCTGAAGTTGCCTAGTCAGATACATCACAAGTGTGTCATGGTATTCTCTGATGGGTCTGATGACTGATGAGTAGAGGGAACCTCCTTTGACCTACATGCAAAAGCTTTGGCAATTAGTGGGGACACATAGCATGATTTTCTAACCACTTTGTGAATGTGTTTGTGAAAGTAGAGATGACTATCCACATGTGTCCATAGATCCCTTATTATTACCTCCATATTTAGGGTGTTGGCACCTATGTGGTATTTGTATGACTGTAGCTCGAGGCCATAATTTTGACACCACATCTGTCTGGCTAAGACCCTTTTTAAGGGTGTCTCTGTTGTCCCAAACATCGATTATGACAACCTTTTTGCAGTCATCCACAAACTTTGCTAACCATAGCTCTCATGTGTTTGACTGTACTTCTGAAAAGTATAGACCAGACAGGAGGGGTCCCAGGACTGAGCCATGGGGGACAGCAGTTGTTACCAACTTACAGTCCAACAGGGAGACCACAATTTTTACCTTGTGGGATCTATCTGTGCCCCAGTTGGCAATCCATCAGATGACATACATGTTTATGCACAGGATGTTGATTTTGTGGATATGACATGTGTGTATGATGTTGGAAAAGGGCTTTTCAAGGTCTATGTAGGCCATGTGGGGCTCATTTCATTGATGTATGTCCTGTGTAACTGCCTTGAAAACAGTCTAGCAGGTTTAGGGACCATGATCTGCCCCTGACCAAACCAAAATGGGTAGGGTTCGGTGTTTGTAGGCTCCCAATAGCTCTGTTTATGAGTTCCATAATGATGGACTCCATGGCCTTGTAGATAAGGCTTATTAGGCTTATAAGGCAATAGTTCCCATAGTCTGTTGTGCACCAACACTTGTGGAGTGTGACTTTTAGGTAATTTTGGAATACTTCAGAAATAAAAATACAGCCTTGTGGACTTTAGCAGAGTTCCGGTTCCTTTCTTCAAGGTCGTGGATTATTCTTTACTTGTGGAGTGTGCCAAATGTTGCTGTAACCCATTCAACAGTTTCATATCCTGTACAGAGGGTGAGTCTCAACAGACTGTTCAGGTGCAGGGTCTGTTTGTTTTGGAGTTCACATATGACACAGCCAGGGGCACCATGTCATCCCATAGACGCCGTGTTTTTAGATTTGGATAAAGCTGTTTAACCATTGTATATGTGATTTCTGGGTTTTCATAATCTCCAGGTATGGTAATGGGCTCTTTTGTCAGTGAGAGGGGGGTTAAATATGTATGAACCTGTCTGACAAGATGTTGGCAATATCAGTCATGTACATGTATTCATTTACACTTTACACTAACTCAGAACATATATGAGTTTACATTGATATTTATGACATAGCTAAAGAAAGCTTCATGGTTCTCTTTGGAATCTTTGGCAATATTTTTGGCAGAGCTTGGCTTGGATAATGTTAGGAGTGCTCATTGTTTCTTGATGATACTGATCGGAGATTTATTGATCTTCTTTGGATTTTAACTTTCTTTGAACAACTTAAGTACTTGTATTACATAGTTTGATTATGACAGGAGTCCAATATATTATATGGGTCTGTTTTCATATCACTGAGTGTGCAAGGCAAGATTGGTGAATAGTGATATGTGTCTGGAGTAAGAACTGCAACTGCCAGATATGTGTGGCCCACTGCTGTACTCAGACATGGCCTAAGTGCGTGAGCATGCCCAGTACGACCGTTCAGTATGTTGACTGAAATTTGCTTCATTTGTTTAGGTGTGTGAGCAGGCCCAGTATGACCTTACAGTATGTTGTTGACTGAAATTTGCTAAATTTGTTTAAGTGTGTGCGCATGCCCAGTATGGGCATATATACTATATGTGTATGAAAAATCAAGTTGGTTTTTACTTCAGGGCTCACCTTTGTGTTGTACATCGACAGAAGCATGCTGTGCCTGCAGGGCTTCCATGAGTCAATTTGCATAGACTTATCAACATTTCTACATACAGGGGGGAACAGCTATTATTTGTACATTTCTACCCGTGGGGCACACCTGATAGTTACTGTTGGTGTACATAGGATGAGGGGTACACCTGACACTTATACACATTTGCTAGGGCTGCACTGCTATGTCAGGTACTCCATATCAGTCTGTACTGTTGCCTATCATACTGGCTTGAGGCATACCACTGTACTACAGAACTTAGCTTCCAATTACACGCATATTAATTTGTGACTTCATAGCCTACCCAACCCACATCACACTGCCTGGCCTGCTGTTATCTGTCTGCATAGGCCTGGGGGGAGGTTACCCATAGGCCTCTTCAGAGGGCATGATACAGCATTTGTTTGTGTTTGCGTTTGTCTGCAACTGTCCTGCTGGCTGTGACTGTTAGGTATGTGACCCCTTCCCAACTGGTATGTGTGAGTGACTTAAGTTGTGTCTGTGCCAGTATTGAGGGTGGTGCTGCAGGGCTGCCTATGTCGGATGCACATAGTACACTCCCTATACATGTTTGAAAACAGGTAGTGTCAAGTTAGGCATCCCTTTTACTGTATGTGCGAGTCAGAGAGAGGTGTCATTTCCAGGATTCCTACTGAGTCACTGAATGTGCTATGCGTTGCCTCTTTGCCAAGGCCAGGGCATACTGGGCACTCCTCCTTCTGCCTACTGGGACAGGCTCAGGTTGTTCCTCCTCTGAGTCATGCTGTGCCTGTGCAGGCCTTAGCAATGGTGGGGGGCTGTTTGGCCCTGCCCCATGCTGTTCTTGCTGCAGCTGTTTCCGCAGGATCATATTGTGTAGCATAGCACATGCCATAACAATTTGGGTACATATAGTTGGTGAGTACTGCAAGGCTCCACCAGATGTGTCCAGGCACCGGAACCGTGACTTGAGCATCCCACATGCTCTATTATGATTCTTGTTTGTGCGTGTGCCTCATTATGAAGTTCTTGTTCAGGTGTGTGTGCATTTATGATGGGTGTCATCAGCCACGGCTCCAGTGCACATTCAGCATCCCCCACTAGGTGACCATCAGGGATGTCCCCATTGGCAAATCTCTAATATAGCTGTGTCAGATGCCAGCATCCCCCACTAGGTGACCATCAGGGATGTCCCCATTGGCAAATCTCTGGTACAGCTGCATCAGATGCCAGATCATGATAGCTTCCAGGGCAGTCAGCACACACATTCATTATTATGCCCTGGGCATCACACACAACCTGGCAGTTGATGGAGGGGAAGCCCTTGTGGTTGATGGAGACCCTACCCTGCTCACCAGGTGGTACTTTGATGCATATGTGCGTGCAGTCTATAGCACCTACTACCTCAGGGTATTCTGCTATTTGGTGGAACAGTTGCATATTGCTGGCCAACGCCTCACGGGTGCTGGGGAAATATACGTGCTCACTGACATGTGCTGACATGGCATCCAGGAACTGGTGAAGTACCCTGGATGCTGATGCCTGTGAAATCCCCATCATATCACCAGTTGGTCTTTGGAAGGTACCTGTAGCTAGTATTCTTAGGCCAACACATACCTTGGTATCCACTGGGATGGGTTCCCCTCTGTTGGTTCTGTGTGCGAGGCGTGGCCAGCACAGTTCAACAATTTGCTGTAGGAGGTCCCTGTCCACCATATAGCGCTCCACTATCTCCAGCTCATGTAGCCTCTAGTAGGTTACCCTGGGTCTGTACACTCTTTTCTGTCTTCTCACTGTAGGTTGCTCAGCAGCATTCACAACATCACCACCCTCAGCACCTTGCACATGTTGGTTTATGATAGCAAGAGCAGCCCCTAACATTTTGTCTGACTTAAGCTTTTTAAGCTTTCCCTCTTTGTATACTGCAGTGTTGCAGAGTTCTTGAGAAAAAACAGGGGGGAATGATGTTTGCAGAGTTTAAAGTGCTGGGCTGGGCTGGGCTAGTCTGCTGTCTGTGTAATTGGCTGATTCTGATATATTTCACCTGGCAGCTCTGCTAGTTCTCCTTGGTTAACTTCCTACTACTTCTTTTCCTTCCTTTTGCCTTTCTGTTTCTGCCCGGTGGGAAGCGCCACATAAATGAGCACAAACGTGCACCAATGCACACACACACTGTGTGCATGCTTGCAAGGAGTTTCCAATCTTATAACAGTGCGCACCTTGGGTCTGAGGTTTTCAAATAGGACATCTGTAGGCATGTCTCTTTTCAATCCTGAGCAACTCAGGGCAAACACGAGCCACTATGCAACAATTAGCTTACAGCCTGTCTGACACACCCCCTCATGATGTCACCTATATTCTAGCCTTACACTCACCTACTCCACATCTTACACTCTTGGGACACGCCTCACATGCTGGGGAAAATTGGGATTCACTATCCTTATCCTCATTTGCATAGGATTGCCTAGTAATGCATGGTTACATCTCTCACACTGAGCTTCCCCCCCATAGCAACCACTAGTCAGTAGCCATGTTGTCTTCAGCCTGCCATTCACTTGCATGGCAGAATAAGCTTTTTAGTGAAAATGCCTATTTTTTGCTTTTTGTAAATTATTTTCTTGTTTTTTTTAAGTGCCGCACGTTTGCACGGTGCTGCGCTATGCTTAAACATCAGAGATCGGGGGAAAAAAGTTACATTTTTATGTTTTTAAACATTTTGCACTGTCATTGGCCTTATAGTTGGCCATTGGCATGCTTTCTCAACTGTATGCATCCTTTATTTGGAGCTGTCATAGCTCCGTTTAGCTATTTGCAGAAATGTACTCCGTTACCAACGGAGTACATTTCTGCAGGTAACACTAATCTTCCACAGACAGGTTAGTGGTTGCTGGATCTCAAATTCACCTCATTTGCATGGATTTCACCAGCAAATTAGGTAATTTACATACCATGATGCTGTCCGTGCAAGACTAGCTTTAGCAGCTCTCGTGCACGACCCTACAGGCTGTTCCTGGATCACACGGCAGACATCTTGCCTGTGTGACGTCATACACTACTCTAACACTCTGTGCAAGCTTTTGAGAATCCGGCCCAGAATTTATCAAATACACTTTTTTTCTTGTATGACAACTTATATGACTTCCAAAATGTCCATATATCTCTTATTTCCTGAAGAATTTTCTCCCATTGTTTTTTTTCTTATGGTCACTTAATCCAAATACTATTCCTAATATATTTATATTCTCTGCATTGAACTGTATATCTCATATATTCCCCATGAATCCAAAAGCTTTGCTTTTTTATTTATACATAAGCCAAGTATCATTAAAAATGCAGTTAATTTTCTGATTGTCTCTTCCATCCATTCTTTGTTCTTAGTGATTATTACTATATCTTCTGCATATGTATATATTATTGATAAATGTATTTCATCTATCTTATATTCTGCCAAATTTGATATTCTATTGATTTTATTAACAACTACCTTCATAACTGAAGAAAAAGTAGTACTACTCACTGGGCATCCATGTCTTATTCCATTAATTCCCTTACTTAACCACCCATTTAAAATTATTCATATAGTATTGTTTCTTTCATATGTGGACTTAATTACTTTTATTATCCTATCCCTTTTGTTATAAGCCCTTAATATATCCCATAAGGATTCATATTGTATTTTATCAAATTCCTTATTTAGATCTTCTACCATAATTGTAGCTTCCACCCTTTTATTTACAATATCATCTATTACTTCTTTAACTATCTATAATAGATCCTTACTTCCTTTCCCCTTTCTACCAAAAATTGTTTGATCAAGCAACTTCTCTACTTTGTTAGTCGTTTAGTTATTATTCTCATAAATGTCTTATAGTCTGTATTATTTAATATTATTGGTCTCCAATTTTTATTTTATATCATCTATATCTCCTTTTTTCCATATAAATTTCATGATTGCCATACATATTTCTTTATCTACCATACTTATTTTAACCATTCATTTAATGGTTATCATTTAATGGTAATAATCATATGTCTTCAACAATACCATCATCATGTACTAATTCAGGCAACTCCCTTCTAATAGCTCACCTTAACATTAGGAGTATGAATATTAAATCTCACCACCTCCATTCCCTCCTAGACGTACACTCATTTGATATTCTATGTCTCACGGAAACTTGGCTAAAACCCTCTACTAAAGACCAAGAAATCACCCCTCCTGGCTTTAATATACTTAGATGTGACCGCATAAAGAAGAAAGGCGGAGGAATAGCCATTATCTATAAATCTAATCTTCAAGTTACTCTCTATAATGAACTTCCATCTCTAGACTCCAAAGCCGAAATTTTATCCATCAAAGTTCAAATTAACAACAATAAATCAATCTATATAATTTGTTTGTACCTTCCCCCTGGTAAGAATACTCATATTCTTGAGGAATTACTTAATTCACTTTCTAACCAACTACCCCAAGAAACCATAATACTTGGTGACTTCAACATTGACTAGTTAACCTGTTCATCCCAGCACCCTACTAGCCATATAAATCTCTATGGCTTCTCACAATTAATTACCACTCCAACTAGAATTCATAAACCTAGTAAAAGAGAAACAACTCTGGACTGGATCCTTATTAATAACCATCCTAACATCTACACTTCAGGAACACTCCCTGATAATATTAGTGATCATATGCTCACATATGTTGTTAGACAAAAATTGCATATCCCAACTACCCATAAACTCAAGACATCCCACTCAAACAAATTCTTCAATCCTGAATTGTTCCTCGCTGAATTAAAAGCATGCAACTGGTCGCCACTAACTCACCTTGAACTTAATGAAGCAGTGACCTACTTTAATACCAATTTTCTACAGATCCTTGACTTTCATGCTCCCATTCGCACTACTAGGATAAGATCCAAACCGGCACCATGGCTAATGAAACAATCTAAGAACAAAATGATCCTTAGAAATAAAATTTGGGCTAAATGGAGAGCTACCAAATGTCCGTCAGATCACCTCCTCTTTAAACAATTAAGGAATGCCACTAAGAAAGATACTCTCACAGACAAAAAGGAATTTTATCTTCACCTTCAACAAACCAGCCAACAAACCCCTCAAAAATTTTGGTCAGGCATTAACAAACTTCTTAAACCAGGAAATACAACTACTCCTACCCCTTCTGGCTTTAACCTTAGCAACTCCACTCTGATCCCAGATGCCTTTAACAAGTATTTTACAGAAGTTATTCAAACCCTAGCTAATTCATTACCCACATCTACTTCTACCTTACCTAATACTTCTAATACCTCCTCTAACACCTTTCACATTCAACCTGTAGCTACATCTCTTATCTATAAGCTTCTCAAGAAACTTAAACCTTGCACTCCATCCGCTGACCAACTCCCATCTGAATACCTACAAATTGCTACAGAAGCTATAGCCTACCCCATATCCATACTTATTAATAGAACTATCTCTGAAGGAAAAATCCCCACCATATGGAAAATATCTTATATAATTCCTCTACATAAAGGGGGCTCCTCTACTGAGTTCTCAAACTTTTGCCCTATTGCCTTACTCTCCCCTTTATCAAAGATTATGGAAAGATGCATACACAAACAATTTCTCAACTACCTTCTACAAAACAGACTTCTAGCCAATTGCCAACATGGTTTTAGACCTTCCCACAGCACTACAACTGCCCTCCTTTCCTTTACTGACATTATAAATAATAATAAGAACAATAATCTCCTCTCCTCTGCACTATTCCTTGACCTGTCAAAAGCCTTTGACATGGTTAACCATAACATACTTCTTGACAAACTAAATCTCTATTCTCTTGGCTCACAAGCACTACAATGGTTTAGGAGTTATCTCCAAAACAGGCAACAAGCAGTGCTATGGGATAATAACCTATCTTCCTTACTCCCAGTAAACATAGGTGTTCCACAAGGCTCAATCTTAGGTCCCTTGCTTTTTTCTCTATTTATCAATGACCTACACGTGAACATACCCCAAGCCACCTGCATTCAATATGCCGATGACTCAACTTTAATCTGTGCTGCTAATAATGTTTCCTCCCTCCAGTCCCTAACTCAAACAGTGTTCCATAAAGTTGAAAATTGGTTTATGGAACATTCCCTCCTTCTAAATCCCAAGAAAACAAAACTTCTTCTCTTTTCTCCCACTCACAAATCTTCCACACCTTTTTTCTCTATCTCCTCTAATAATGCTACCTGTATTAACCCAAATATGACCACTCGCCTATTAGGTATTACTATTGATAACCGTCTTAACTTTGATGACCATATTGACAACACCATTAAATCAGTTAACAAAAAAATAGGTACTCTCTACAGAATTAAACCCTTTCTTACCCCAGCAGCTAGAAAAACTATTGCCCAAACCCACCTGATCTCCACTATTTTCTATGCCTCTGCCATATATACTAACTTATCAAAAAATAACATTACCAAACTTTCTACCTGTTATAAGAGTATAACTAGATTCATTACTGCTACTCCCTTCAGAACTCATCACTGTCTCAACCTCAGGCAACTGGATTGGTTAGAACTTAATAGCCACCTACTCTATCAACAACTAATTATCATGCATAAGTCCCTTTACTACCCTGATGCTACCCCTAGCCTTTCAAAACTGATTACCCCTTATAAAAACCTAGCCACACTCCGCTCTGCTAATAAACTCCTAGTAGCCTTGACTAAATCTTACAATAAAGCTGGTGACTCATTATTTTCAAATTCTGTCGGGAAAATCTGGAACCAACTCCCTCAAGAAATAACTAACCTAGACTCCACATCCCTTTTCAAAAAACATATCAAAGAGCACCTTAAAACTCACTGGCTATGTCCCTGTGCTAACCCTGACTGAAAATACTTCCCCCTTACTCCTAACTTCACTCACTCTCCCCTGACTGTGCCTCTAAATGTCACACTTAGTGATACCAGCTACTTCCTTATCTTGAATCCTCCATAAATTTGATCTATTCTTTTTTTTCTTCTCCATGTTATGCCATCTGGTGACTTCCTTATCTGCTTTTTCTATTATTCTCACTTTTTATCCTGCATACCTGAAATCTCTATTTGTAAACAGCTGTTTCATTTTTTTTGTTTATCTGGTCTTGAGTTGGCTAGTCTGTTTTAGTTTTTTTTTTGTTTTCTCTTTTAGTCTTACAAATGCTTACCATTGTACCATTCTGTATTTTTGTTTACTTTTGCTTTTTTTTTTTTTGGTTGTTAATGATTGCTTACTGATGTATTTGGAGCTTTTCTCCCCGGGCCTCTACTGAAAACGGATATATGTCCAGCAAGACTAGCCCAGTCAACAAATGTAAAATAAAAATAAAATAAACAAATAATAAATTTAATATCTCCACAAAAAGGATTTTTTGCCAATTCTCCATATGATTATATATATGATATTCAATACCATCCAGTCCTGTAGCTGCATCTATATTGATATCTTTCAATGTTTCATTTAGCTCTTTCACATTTATATTTTTCTCCAAATTATCATTATCTTCCTCACCTATTTTTTTAACTAGCTATTTGAGTCACTTTTGTTTCTTTCTTTACAAAAGACTGCCCTATATGTTTTTTTAATTACTTCAAATATTCCATCTTGTGTGATTATTTTTTCTCCTTCGTTATTTTTTAATTCCCTTATTATTCTTTTATTTGCTTTTACTAATTTATTCAAGTAGGATGCTACCTCTTCTTTTTTTCCTTGTAAACAATACCATTATTTATATAACAATCTCTTAGTCTTCTCCTGATTTATATCATATATTTCTTTTTATTTCTCATAGACAGCTTTATTATCCGTCATTATTTCCTTGAACACTTCTTGACTCAACTGTTTATGTTTTCATTTCTCTATTCTTATTGTTTGTCTTAACACTCCAAAAACACTTTTTATAGTTTATACTTTTCCTTAAAACTTACCCCAAAGTGTCCAGTTTTCATAAAATATTCTCAGACCTATGTGATCCTTTTATAATTTGTGTATCTTTCCTTTCATCTTTATTTAAGTCTTTTTCATTAAGCCTCTTATCACCTTTGCCTGTTCTTATGTATTCGTCTTTCTCATGTACATGTATCTTTATAGCTACATAATCTGAAAATCCTGTCTTTTTTATCCCTTTTTGTAGAATGTTTAAACTATCTAATACTAAATAGTAGTCAGTTTTGGTTTTGATTTAAATTCTTCTGTAAATCCAATGTTTTTTATCCATTATGTATAGGTTTCCACTTTTCATTATCTCACATACCATTTTAACATCACTACTATTTTCTTTCTTATTCTTAAATTGCAATTAAAATCTCCCACTAATATCATATCCATAGTAACACCTACATAATTGAGAATTTTTTAAACATTATCTCACGTTCTTTCTTTCTTTGTAAAATATGGATATATTGCAATAATTCTGCAAACATTTGTTTTCTATCTTACATCTATAACCATTATTCTTCCCAATTCAACTAATGTGATGTCTAATATTTTAATGTTTTCTTGACCTAATATACCTATTCTTGAACATGTCTCTTTTCCCATATTCCAGATAATAGATCCACCCCATAATACTTGTGTTTGTAACCTTTTTTCTTCTGTCAAGATTCTGATATCTTCCAATATAAGTATGTGCAAATAAATTAAAACACATCATTGTAAAATACCCATTATTCTTTTAATATTCTTCATACTACCAGCATTTAAAGCTAAAATCTTTAGCTTTTAAATGAAATTAGTACTATTCCTTTCTCATGCTTTACCTTTTTTATTCTCTTTCACAATTATGTTTTTAAATGTTCTTTTCCTCTCTTTCACCCTTTTCCCTATGGAAATGTTTTTTCCATCTACTTGCTAATTTATATATATATTCCTCTTCACTTGTACCAAGCACTTCTTTCTTTTCTCTTTTACCATCATTTCCCTCCATTATTACATTTTTATTTCTTTCCTGTGTACCAACCTGTTTTTCTTGTTCCTTTTCTATATTATCATACGCTGCATCTTGTATGCCTTCTTTTTCTGCAACTTCTTCATTTTCTTCACAATCCACCTATGTATATCCATTTTTCCACATTTTTTTTACATTTCATGTCACATTCTTTTGCTTCATGCCCTGTTTTACCTCAAATAAAACATTTCCCTTTATCACATTCATTAATCGAGTAATCATTTTTTCCACAGAAAAGCATGTTTTTGATTGCCCTCTATACTTTACAAATCCTGTATTACCATTCACATTAATCACACTAGGAATATGTACAACATTATCACTTTCCATTTTCTAAATAACCCCACAGTATCCCCAGTTCATAAATCTCTTTCATCATATATTTTTGTGTGTCCATAACATCTTGGCATATAGTCTTTAAATATTATTTTTGTTCCTTTTATCAACTTCCATTCTAAATTGTATCATAACTTTTATTGTTTCTCTATGAAAGGCCTGTGCTACATATTCGGTCCAAAGATTGTAGTTCTTTTTGTTCATATCATTCTAAACAAATTTTACATATACAGGCCTGTTTCAAAAACTATATCACAGTACATTTCTTTATTGATAAGAATAAAAGTTCTTACCTCCTTGGGTGAAACATCCAATGGTACAATTACAGTGTCCCATACTTCATACCTGTCAAGTCTTTTCCCTTTTTTACTGCTTACCCTTTACAAATTTCTACTTCACTTCCTTCACCTCTTCAATTCTTCTTTGACCCTCTTTCACTGTCTGTGTGCATGACTTCTTTCTTGTCAAGTCCTCAGCAACCTCTTCTTGTAACATTTCCATAATCTCACCCCATGACACTACTACTTCACTCTCCAGTTCACTCTGATTAAGCATTTCTTTTAGATAAGCATCCCATACTCCTCTGGATTGAAGGGTTGTAATAGTACACCCCTGTTGACTGATTTTTGTCTTTCTCAAATAACTTCTCCTGGAATATGTCTTCTGAATCTGGAACTGCTTCAGCCACAACCTTCCATTCCTTCATCTCATTCATTACTCCCTTCTCCTCTGATAGGAACAACCTCTCTGCTTCTTCCATATCACACAGCTGCCTTTGTTATAAAGGCTTCACCATCTCCATGTTTGCTTTCTCCTTCTCCACACCTGTATTCTTTTCACATACATTTGCCATACTTCCTCCTGTTTCTGCAAGCCACCTACATGGCCAGAATGGAAACAGGAAGCAAGACATGCCACACACAAACAAGTCCCCCTAAGCAAAAGAGTAGGGGAAGTTCCCTGATGCCCTAGCCAAATCCCCCCCTAGTGTGTATGAATAGCACCTATGGTCTCCTCTGGACAGAGTCCATTAGCCTAGTGGGACTAATCAGGTCAAAAAGCTATTAAAAAAAAATATATATATATATATATATATATATATATATATATATATATATATATATATATATATATATATATATGTGTGTGTGTGTGTGTGTGTGTGTGTGTGTGTGTGTGTGTGTGTGTGAAGATATCTGAAGGCTGCCAGCCTAGCTAGATAGAATTTTGTACATAATTCTATGTCATTGTAAATATGAATATAATCCACAGATTTTTCCTCTTAAATGTAAGAAAACTGTGTTAA
This sequence comes from Protopterus annectens, assembly GCF_019279795.1. Taxonomy (NCBI): domain Eukaryota; kingdom Metazoa; phylum Chordata; order Ceratodontiformes; family Protopteridae; genus Protopterus; species Protopterus annectens. The sequence goes on along the minus strand of NC_056726.1, from coordinate 1,768,296,637 downwards.
ATTTTGAACTTCAAAAATGTAACCACAGTGCACTATGTTGGAAGAAAGCGAAGTCATTTAAGCATTTTTCTGTGATCTCTGAACTCTTGACTAGCACTGTGTTGAATTGAGAAAATGTGTCTTGTGTTTTTATTATTTATTATTAAATATGTTAAACCTTTCAACTGTGGCTGTTTTGTATAGAGATAATTTAAGCTCTAGAGTGCATTGCATGTATATAGTGATACTGTACAAAGCCACTCCAAATAAGCATTGCTGTTCATCACACTTGCTAATTGGATAATAATATTTCACAGTAATAATTGGACACCCTTTGGTAAGGGCCTTTTTAGTAGCTGATAAGAGTAGTTGGTAGCAGTGATTACTACCTTATAGCCTGGCAGGAGGGGGCATAGCTGGAGAACCTGTGCCAGCCTTCCCCAGGAGTGTCTGTGTGTTTGTATATAAACCAAATCTCAAAGTGTGTGGGTGACAGCTACTTGTGTCAACCTGTCCATCACCATTGCAAATAAGAAAGGGCTCACAGCTGATCCTTGATGTAATCCCACCTTGAATGCATCCTTCACTCCTACCACAGATTTCATCACTGTCACACTGCCCTCGTACATATCCTGTACCACTTTTACGTACTTATCTGCCACTCCTGACTTCCTCATACAATACCACAACTCCTCTCTAGGCACCCTGTCATATGTTTTCTCTATGCCTACAAAGACACAATGCAACCCCTTTTGACTCTCTCTATACTTCTCCATCAACACCCTCACAGCAAACATCACATCTGTAGTGCTCTTTCCTGGCATAAATCCTGTATCTACATATCTCTATATATATTTATATACAGTCATATCTCTCAACCTCTTAGCATAAGAAATCTGGACAAAGCCTGACATAATGGGAGATAAAGACCCCAAATAGGGACAGATTTTAAATATTGCTCTTATAAACTTAGAAAGTTGCTATGATAACAAGATTTTACTATCCGCACAGATAGGATGTAGGAAGTCAAAATAGAGGAAGTCACCACTACAAAGAGACCAGTCATCTGTGGAATCCCCCAGGGTTCTGTGCTGGGACCTCTCCTATTTGGCATCTACTTTTCTGAAGTAAAAAACAATACCAAAGGGATCTGGCTGGCTAAGTTTGCAGATGATAGGAGCAGTCATTGAATCCCCAAATGACTTAGTCATCCTGCAGAAAGGTTTGTCACAAATTATTAACTGGTGCCAAAATCATAGATTGAAACTAAATGCAAAAAATGCATTATTGTAGCCTTTGGGAAGCCATCTATCCCAGGGAACTACCACACTAATAAAATGACCCTAAGAGTTGATCCATTTCTTTGGTATTAGGAACATATGTGGAGAGTGACCTAACATTTGCCCAATGTGTCCATCTTTGTAAGAAAGTCCTTCTATATTGCACAGCTTATAAACAAAGGAATTGTGTCTAGATCTAGGTATGTCATTGTCTCTTTTTACTCACCCCTCATTTGGCCATTCATTGAATATAATTCCCCTTTTGCATGTGTCTGTCCAGACACATGCAATGACTGGAATGCCCACAGAGATACCTAACTGAAAGTATACAAAGGCTAAAGAACATGTCCTACATGACCAACTCAAAACCCTGTCACTACACTCGATATCCTACAGATTGTTAAGAAGTGACCTGTGTCTGGCATAGAAGGCATCCTCTGATCCAATACTAATGGATTTACTGCACATCCACAAGTCAAAGGCCATCAGAAATACTCTGCCTAGGGATCTAAATCTCTTTTGCAACATCAACAGAATGGTTGGGAGGGACAGGTATATCTCGCAGAGGATACTGCTTCTCTGGAACAGACTCCCCATCCATATAAAATAAAGTTTATCCCTGTCCATATTCAAGTGTAACTTGGCTCTATGGATGAGTAACATAAACTTTACCTCAGGGCTGCCCCATACTACTAATAGACAGAGGTATCTCTTAAATGTTTAGGCACATGCATGGGTCCCCTCATATCATCCATGGTATAATCCCCGTTATTCTCGTTAGGGGTAATATATAATTATTGACCATGGGATGTGTAAGCCCAGTCTCTAACCAAATGTGATTGGTTAATTCGAGCAAAAAAAGGAAAATTGGCTAGTCTTAAAATGATCCACAAGGCTGGCTTGCCCAGAACTTGCCTGAAAATATACAAACCTATTTATGTTAGCATGAATTTTCAGAAGGATATGAAAACTGAAACTCCAATGTATGTCATTATTTAGAGATTTCAATCCTCAG
>NC_056726.1:1768261863-1768289363 GCF_019279795.1 Protopterus annectens | reverse complement strand
CTGTCCACCTGTGTCCCTAAGTCTCATCACACTTTTGGTGTTTAGTGTACTGCCACCTATGTGGTAATTCACAGGTACATGTATTTTCCCAAAGGGGATAACTATACATTTCTTGGCATTGAGCTTGAGCCCATGGCTCTGGCACCAAACATCTTCTTCTGTAAGGCCCTTTTGTAGAATACTGACATCGTTTGGGGATTCGGTAATGGCTCCCAGTTTGCAGTCATCTGCAAACTTTGTTAGCCAGAGTCCCTTAGTGTTGGCCTGTACTTCAGAGAAGTAGATGCCAAACAACAGCAGTCCCAGGACTGAACCCTGAGGTACTCCACTTGTCACTTGTCTGGAGCTGGATTTGGAGTTGGCTACTTTTACAGCGTGGGTTCTGTCAGTAAGCTAGTTGGCAACCCATCGAGTGATGTAGGGATTAATGCCCAGCTTAGTACGTTTATCTATGATTCCAGAGTGGGGGATGGTGTCGAAGGCCTTGGCGAGGTCCAGATAGGCTGTGTGGACCACCTTACCCTTGTCCATGGCTCTGGAGACTGATTCAAAGAAGTCAATCAGGTTCAGGAGACAAGATCGGCCCTTCTTGAACCCACACTCAGTGGGGTCCAGTTTTGAAGGTTGTCAATGTCTTTGTTTATAAGTTCCATGATAATATGTTCCATGACCTTGCAGATCAGGCTCATCAGACTGATGGGGCAGTAGTTCCCAGGATCCAAGGTGGATCCCCCCTTGTGGAGTGGGATAACTGTAGCTGTGCACCATTCAGTGGGCATGAAGCCTGAGGTGAGGCTATGATTAAATATGACACTTAGGTGAGGTGCCAGTTCATTTTGTAGTTCATGTAGTACACAGCCTGGGATGTCATCTGGTCCCATGGATGCTGTATTCTTAGCTTTGCAGAGTGTGTTTTTTACCTGTGTGGCTGTTATCACCAGAATTTGGCAATCTTTCAGTATTGAGATGGGCCCTTTAGGGGGTGAGAGGGGGATGAAGTTTGCACTGAATCAGTCTGCCAGGATATTGGCAATATCCTTGGGATCAGTATATTTAATGCCATTCTGTTGTAGCTCAGACCAAATCTGAGCATTGCCATTTAGATTCTTGACATAGTTATAGAATGCCTTGTGGTTGTCTTTGGAATCTTTGGCAATTTTATTTTTGTAACTAGCTTTGGAGGATTTTATGAGGGATCTCAGCTTCTTACTGAGGCTGGTGAGGGAGTTTTTTGCATCCTGAGATTTTCCTCTTTTCTGCAACAGTTTCTTCCTTTTATTGTATAGTTTGTTTATGGCAAGGGACCACCAGATTGGCTTCCTTTTTTTGGAGGTGAGCTTCTTGGTTCTGTTGGGGATAGCATGATTCATACATGAGTGGATGTGCTCGTACAATGCCTTAGTGCAGGATTCAGCAGTCGAACATTCAGTTCCCGTCTGCATAGGTGTCATGAGGTTTGTCACTTCTGACTTGAGTAGCATGAAATTGGCTTTGGAGAAGTTTTTTACAGAGGTTTCCTTACTGGGGGGTGGGGGTGGGATGTGGATGTCAAGGGTGATTAACTTATGGTCAGACCTGACCAATGAGGGGGTGGCCATAGGTGTGGAGCATCGATTTCCCATGTTGGTAATGACCAGGTCTAGGATATTGGACCCCCTGGTGGGACTAAGGATTAGTTGATCCAGGGCATTGGAATTTATGAATTTCAAGAACCATTAGGTAAAGGTGTTGGTACACGAGTAGTTTTCCCAGTTAATGGCAGGGTAGTTGAAATCACTCAGTATTAGGGTGTTTGGCTATATCTTAATATTTTCCGGTATGTTTAGAAAGGCGTAGTGAGAATCTTGGGGCATGGTGTGGGATCTGTAGCAAGCTACAATTTGGATTGCAGTCTTACCTAGTGTTAGTTGCACCTGGAGTATTTCAGACGCATTGTGTTGGGCAACTAGCCTGGTGTTGTGAATATCCTTGGTGAATATGGACTCTCCTCCACCTTTAGTGTTTCGGTCTTGGTTTGGTAGCCAAAAAGTGTGGTAAGAGTTGTAGCCTGGTATTGCAGGGGTGCTCTCTGGAGCCTTGAACCAGGTCTCAGTTACTGCACAGATATCGATGTTCTCCATTTTTTGGAGTGCCTTGAGAGAGTTCATTTTAAAGTTTAGACTTCTAACATCAAGTAGCATTGCCTTCAGATTCCAAATTAATATTCAGGTTGAACCAGTGCATACATTTGCACTGTGAATAGCTATATGAGTTTGACTAGCATCCATGGTCCTAGACGGAAAGGGTGGATAAGCATTCTGTCAGTGCTTTCCACATCCATTATGAAGGACAGATGACAAGCAAGTTGTTGGAGTATAGAATAATAATAATAATGAAGGCGCTGAGGCATTATAATGAACAACTGAACACCTCCTTGTTGTTATGTTATAGAAAGTGGATGAAACAAACTGTTCTTTAGGAATAAGTGCTAAGCAAGTAAGAACATATTAAACAGATAATACCATGTTCTACAAAAAAAACCTAGTTTGATAAAATGTTGAAAACACAGATATGTCAAAACTGCCTGTAGATGCTAAAAGCACCCCATAAGTAGTTAGATATGCCAAACACAACTTTAAGTTGCTAAAACTGTTTTAATTGGTTAAACTACAACTTTTGTACCAGTTTTTTATAAGATTCGTTGGATAGTTTTCTTGTGGGCTGTGAGAGACCTTACCTATCCAGCAGTGTTCTGCCTTGAAATTCTTTTATTTCTTAATAGCAACAATTCATACTTCTTATGACAAAAATGTTAACAGATAACTGAATATAAATGAGCTGCTTCAACGGTTGTAATGTTATAAATGATGGCAGGAAATGCATTGTAATGAAAATTTATATAGTTTGATCATCTGTTTATTTTTTGGAGAGAGAGAATAGTCTAATAGATATGTATCAATGAGGGCATGTGAGGGAATTGGCAAAATATGTAATAACTCACACCCACCAATTCAGAAACTGGCTTCCAGACATGGCCTTTAGTCATGCAATCGAATAAAGCATTTCTTACTTCATGAGGTAGCTATTGCTTTCATCAGGTTGACATTGTAGTTTACATCAGAGAGGGAGCATGGCCCACCCAGAGGATTGGCATGTGCTCAGGTAAGTGGTTGTAATATTTAAAAGAAGTAAGATAATTTGCCATCTGAAAATAACTGTAGGTAGAAAAAAACACCTAAAGTGACAAGAAGGCTGTGATTTACATATATTCTATAAATATGAACTAAATGGTTAATCAGAAATGGTGATATGCAGTGCTGAGCAATATTTCTGGAAATGATGACATGTATTGGTGAGTCATAAATGCTGTTCAGTGTTACAGAAATGTTTAGTTATTAATCGGGGTAAAAGGCAGCGACCAGCATGAAGTACTGCCAGCTTGCTTGAACCTGCATGAGGTTTTCTTTTAGCCATTTTGATTTTTTATTTTACGTCGCTGTTGGTCATGTTTGCTTGCACTGACATAAATAACTTTGCCACATTGTTTGAATCCCACCCAGTTTATGTAACTTGCAAATGACAAAAAGCAACTTGCTCCAATAAATAAAGAACAGAATAAGCAAATGTTCAGGAAACCTCATTGTTGAAATATCTTTTTATTGTTTGTAGCAAAGAAATAAAGCATACTTACATTTGAGTATATTAAGGATGCAGAGCATTAAGTTCTTCCAGCTAATTGGTTTGTAATTACACTAATACATCTTATCTGAAAACTTGTTTTACATTATCAGATTATTATTGCTGGCTAGCTGAACAAAATTTCTCCTTTCTCTATCCTTGAACCCTGCTCCACACTATTTGTCCTTCCTACTCTAAATCACTTCCTCAACCTCCCAGCATCCACTTCCATCTGCCCTACTTCATTCACTTTTCTACCTGCTCCCCACCTCCACCTTATTATCTTATCTGTCACTACAGTCTAACTTAACATACAGCAACTCTTCAAGTAAAATTGTATATACCTTTATATTAGGCAGATTCCTACTTTTCAGACAGTCTTTTAGGATGTTATAATATTTTGCATGCCGGATACTGTATTATATAGACTCCCACCATGGCAGACTTTTATAATGTTTTTGCACACTTAATATTGTATGTTTGCTCTTCATCTGTACTATAAACTATTGCTTTGCCCACTATTACTTCCTTGTACTCACTGTTCCCATGCTGATCCTGAAAATGATCCACCTAGATCAGGGCTCTATCCCAGTCAACAAATAGTAAGTACATAAATAAATAAGTACATAGCAAACCACACATAGAATATTTCATAAGTGTTACAAAAGCTTGAGATTCAGTGGGTTTCTTCATCAGGCTTGCTAGTTATTGCTAAAGCACCTACCAAGAGGAGAAAACGCTGAGAGAAGAAAAGGAGCCACTTTTGTGATTTTAAGTATTTTTTTCTGATTTTTTGTTACGTTTTACTGCTTTGCCACCTACTTTTTGACATTTTCCGGCTTGCTAACGTTTATATCTGTAACAGTAACAGTACTTGGAACACATCTAGAGCCTGTTTACTGCTTTTCCTGTGTTGTACTTAATTTAAAATCTTTTTTTCTCTAAAAACTGCATTTTACCTGATTTTGGCCTAGCACTCAAGTGTGGGGCCATTTATTGCACTGTTGTGATTATTTTTACTGCTTGTGTATCTCTGCTACCTTTAACCTACAACAAAAAGAAAATAAAACAAAAAATCTTGCTTTTTTCCCACTTTCTGAAAGTTAAGAAAGTTCAGTTACAGATTTGCTGTTCTGAACTGTTTGGAAGTTTCTAGAAGGCCAGTGCTTGCTTGGCTAAAGGGAAGTCTCTGTGTTCACCAGTGGGAGTGGTTAACACTGAACAGCCTGCCTGTCCCGGGAGGAGTGGTTACTACCTAGAAGCTGTAGTTTTATTGGCCATTTTGGGTCAATTCTAAACTCCTTGAACTCTCTTTCTCTTAAAACCAGGCTGCCTCATGGTTTGGCATCTTTTCAGGCTTGCTAGTTGTTGCTGAAGCACCTACCAAGAGGAGAAAACGCTGAGAGAAGAAAAGGAGCCACTTTTGTGATTTTAAGTATTTTTTTCTGATTTTTTGTTAAGTTTTACCGCTTTGCCACCTACTTTTTGGCATTTTCCGGCTTGCTAAAGTTTATATTTGTAACAGTAACAGTACTTGGAACACATCTAGAGCCTGTTTACTGTATTTCCTGTGTTGCACTTAATTTAAAATAATTTTTTTCTCTAAAAACTGCATTTTACCTGATTTTGGCCTAGCACTCAAGTGTGGGGTCATTTATTGCACTGTTGTGATTATTTTGCTGCTTGTGTATCTCTGCTACCTTTAAACTACAACAAAAAGAAAAAAAAAAACAAAAAAATCTTGCTTTTTTTCCCACTTTCTGAAAGTTAAGAAAGTTCAGTTACAGATTTCCTGTTCTGAACTGTTTGGAAGTTTCTAGAAGGCCAGTGCTTGCTTGGCTAAAGGGAAGTCTCTGTGTTCACCAGTGGGAGTGGTTAACACTGAACAGCCTGCCTGTCCCGGGAGGAGTGGTTACTACCTAGAAGCTGTAGTTTTATTGGCCATTTTGGGTCAATTCTAAACTCTTTGATCTCTCTTTTTGCATGGTTTTGCGCACTGAGCAGCGTCGGGCAGCGCCTAAACAGGTTTAAACTATTCCAGGCTCCACAAAGTCTGCTCTTCACTTTTTCCATTAGAACTGTTCAAACTCTCAAAGTAATCACTCTATTCTCTTTCTAAAGCCCTGCACTTGCTCAGCTCTTATAAGGAAACACTAACTAACTAAAGCACTACACCCTCCTTGACTTCTCATAAGTATTAGACTCCCGATTGGTCCTTCCTGATCAAGTGAAAAATCATTTCCCTTCCCTAATCTGATCAGAAAAAAAACAGTTCCCTATACTAATCTGGTATGTCCAAGGGTCAGTTTCAAGGTTACTCTCCAGTCCAGCTGGTGAATCTAGAATTTTGAGGCAATGTTACAATTGCCTTATGTACCTGAACAACCCTCCTCCTTCCAACAAACTCTAATACATGTGAGAGATGCAGTTACACAGCCAAACTGGAGGCAGAGCCCTCTCAACCCAAGACTGGCACAGTCAGTCAGGAGGAAAAGGTAACCACCCACACCACAAATCCAGTCTCACACAGACCTATTGCATCTGCATACCCAACACATAAACACACAAAAACATACTCAGAGGCTCTAAATAAAAATTTGCCTAAACAGCAAAGACCTCCTAAGCAGATATCCAAGCAACAGCCACCCCTCAACAATACCCACAAATCACATATCTCACAAAATCAGTGTGCCTCACAGTCACAGCCCATAAGGCCAAGCAACACACCAAATACACTTGTTATAGGGGACTCTATTGTCCGGCACACTGACGTCCAACTCACCAAACTGAACAAGGAAAAGGTCACTGTAAGCTGCCTGTCGGGTGCCAGGATCTGCCACATAATGCAAGCACTCAGGTCACTCCAAAGCAAGTACAAGTATGACTCCGTCATTGTCCATGCTGGTGTGAATGACCTGAGACGTACCTCCCTGAACTACATGAAAAGAGACATAGAGGAGCTCTCTAACCATGTAGCCCAAGCTGGTATGTCCCTGACCTTGAGTAGCATTTTGCCCTCACCAAGAATGATGCCACAGTATAAAGACAAAATGATCAGTTTCAACAACTGGCTAAAGTATTGGTGTCATTCAAAGGGGATCCAGTGTCTGTCAGCCTGGGATGACATGCTCGACAAGCCACGTTGCTTTGCTAGGGACGACTTGCACCTGTCACCCTTAGGCTTTCGTATACTGGCCAAGGCTCTTGCCACCCTCATAGTGCCTTTTTTAGGCAAGGCTCAAAGGACAAACCCACCTCCATAGACAACGCAAAGATAAAAAAACTGAAGGTAATGCTACTCAATGCCAGAAGTCTAAACCTCAAGATGCACGCACTCGAGACTCTCCTCAGTATGGAGAAAATCTATGTCTGTGCAGTAACAGAAACCTGGTTCAAGACTCCTGAGAGCACCCCAGCACTACCAGGTTCTAACTCATACCATGCGTTTCGGCCCCAAAACTCGGACCGAAGCACAAAAGGAGGGGGAGTCTCTATATTCATCAAAGATACCTACACCTCCAGGTTAGTGGCACTGCGTGAAGCATCGGAATCCATCCATGTGCAACTAACAGCAGGCAAAACTTCCTTTCAGTTTGTAGCCTGCTACAGAATGCACTCCCTATTACAGGAACCCCAGTTGGCATTCCTGAGAACACTGGAGAATATGAAGGTCTCTCCAAACACTATGTTATTGGGTGACTTCAACTACCCAAACATTGACTGGGAAAACTACTCAAGCCCAAACACCCTCGCCCAACGGTTCATTGAATTTATAAACTCTAACGCAATGGAACAACTGGTCACCACTCCCACAAGAGGGAACAACATATTGGACCTGGTCATCACCAACATGGGGACTCTATGTTCCACACCAGAGGTAAACCCCTCATTGGTAAGATCAGACCATAAACAAATTTCCCTGGACATCCATATCCCGTCCCCACCCCCAGCCAAGGAAATCACTGTAAAGAATTTCTACAAAGCCAACTTTGCACTTCTCAAGACTGAGGTGGAATCCTTCAGAGCCCCTGGGCCAGAGGATAATACAGCCCAATCCACAGAATCTTTTACAAATGCATTCTATGAGCACCTGCAGGAATGTATGGATCGTACTATCCCAAATAAAACCAAGACTCACTCCTCCAAAAACAAGAGACCAGTCTGGTGGACCCCAGCCATAAATAAGCTATACAACAGAAGGAGGAAGCTACTACATGGCAGAGCAAAATCCCAAAAAGGGAAGCATCTCTGATCAGTATTAGCAAGAAACGTCGATCCCTCATAAAATCATCAAAGGCCAGTTTCGAAAGAAAAATTGCCCTAGACACTAAAGATAATCACAAGGCCTTCTTTAGTTATGTCAGAAACATGGGCGGAAACTCCCAGATATGCTCTGAATTGTTGCATAACAGCATAAAATATACCGAACCTACAGACATAGCCAACATCCTGGCAGACAGATTCAGCGCAAACTTCTCCCCCCCTTCCCCCCCAAAGGAGCAAATGACTATCCCAACTGAATGTAACCTCCCTGACATCACAGATGCACAGGTGAAAGCTGCCCTCTCCAAAGCAAAAAACACAGCATCTATGGAACCGGATGGTGTCCCAGGCTGTGTCTTACACGAGCTCCAAGAAGAACTGAACCCTCACATTAAGTCACTGTTCAAACTTAGCCTTACTACAGGATATGTACCCAAAGAATGGCATACAGCTACAGTGGTCCCACTCAACAAAGGTGGTGCCACAACGGACCCCAGAAACTATCGCCCCATAAGCCTGACTAGTCTGGTCTGTAAAGCTATGGAGCGTATTATTATGGAACTCATAAACAAAGACATTGGGAGCCTCCAGACACATGACCCTACCCAATTCGGCTTTGCTAAGGGCAGATCTTGCCTCTTAAACCTAGTTGATTTCTTTGAAACAGTTACCAAAGCCATAGATGAGGGCAAGGTAGTCCAAACAGCCTACCTGGACCTCGCAAAAGCCTTCGACACAATACCCCACTCGGGCATCATAAATAAGCTTACCAGCTTAAATATCAACCCCTATATCACAAGATGGGTTGCAAACTGACTCAGAGATAGAACCCACATGGTCAGAATTGCAGGTGCCATGTCTGAATCCAAACCAGTTACAAGTGGCGTCCCAGAGGGCTCAGTTCTAGGACCTCTCTTGTTCGGTATATACTTCTCTGAGGTTCAGGCTAACACGGGGGGATTATGGCTGACAAAGTTCACAGATGACTGCAAACTGGGGGCCATAATCGAATCTCCAGCTGACACAAGCATCCTCCAAAAGGGTCTCACAGAGACGGATACTTGGTGCCAGAGCCACGGTCTCAAGCTAAATGCTAAAAAGTGCATAGTCATCCCCTTTGGGAAAAACAAGGTGCCCACAAATTACCACATAGGTGGTAATCCATTAGGTACGGAAGAAGTAATTAGAGATTTGGGGACCAATGTAGATAGTAATCTCTCCTTTGATAATCACGTTGCCAAAGTGGTTAGAAAGACCTTCTGTATAGCCCACCTTATCACGAAAGGGTTCGCATCTAGATCAAGAGAGGTCATTGTGCCCCTCTACTTGTCACTCATCAGGCCCATAATTGAATACAATGCCCCTTTTGGGATGTACCTTACCCGACACCTGCAGCAACTGGAGAGACCCCAAAAGTACCTCACCAAGAGGATCATGGGCTACAAACAGATGTCCTATGCAGCTCGACTAAAGAAACTCCAGCTCTACTCAGTTGATTACTGCCTACTCAGAGGCAATCTATGCCTGACGTACAAAGCCATGTCAAACCCAGAATTAATGGACATGCTCCACCTCAAAAAATCCAAGTCCCTTAGAGCTGCACGCTCCAGGGACCTAAACCTCAGCACAAAAATAAATAGGACATGCTGGAGGGACAGATTCATTTCCCAAAAGATCCTCTCACTCTGGAATAGAATCCCAATTCATGTTAGACATAGCCCCTCACTGACCCTCTTCAAGCGAAATTTGGACGCGTGGATGGGAAATCGCAAATTCACCCCTGGGATCTCTCCTGTGTCCCTGCTAGACAGAGGCACAGTAAACTAATCTTAAAAGGGTACCTTCTGTGACCTACTTTACAGAGGCACAGTAGGCTAATCTAATAAGGAGGCAGAAGCCAAATACACTCTGGCTAGGCTTATAAATGCCCTAGGGCAGATAGCCTAGTATCTACCTATGAACCTATGAACCTATAATATTGCTAACATGCTTATATAAGTATAGGAAGCAACATAAGGAAACAGCCAATCCATTGGCTCAGATAAATATATAGCACAAAATTAAAGCAAACAATGAAAAATTTACCTGTGCAGATGTCAGTAGCTTTTTTCCATAGTCTGTGCTCATGAAATAAAATAAAGTGACATTAAGAAATAAATGATTAGAGGAATTCTAAAGAGAAGGTCCATCATTTTCTGTCTAGGGTAGGAGCCCTGATATGAGTATTCTGAAAACTGAAATCAGTAAACAGGAGCAGGTTTAGAAGAAAACGTGCTTCCTCATTATATAACAGAACAGAGTGTCTGTTCGCATTTGACAATGCATTTCCCATATGTGAATACTACAGCAACCTCTACCATCTTGAATTCTCATCAGTTCCTGTGTTGGGGAATCTAGATATTTTTGGCTGAGTCATAAAGAGTAGTTTATTGTTGCATATTATTTTTATGGTAGCAAAAAGTCTTTTGAGGATTATCATAGAAAAATATGATAGCCATGCCTGGTTGATATAGGGATCTGATATTCTGTGAATGAAAAAATGTATGAGGCACTGTGTACAGAATAGTTTAAACACAGAAGATTCCATTTCAACATACTAGATGTAAAATTCTGAAAAACAGTTGTATATGTTTTCTGTGCAAATGGGATTTGCTAATGTAATCAGAATTACTTAAACGATATGAACTTTTGTGGTCTATATAAGATGAAATAACATTATGATCTTTAGGTTAAAACTCTGTATAAGCTTTTACGTTTGTTAGTACAGTGTCAGGGTCAGATGAGATTGTGACATTACAGCAGTGCAAATGGATAGTGTCTCTTAACTGTGAGGAATATCCTGCTGAAGTACAAGGGTACAGTAGAAATGGAGGAAGGGCAGTATACACATTTACTTTAATGGGCATTAAGCAGTATAACAATATTTAACAGGAGACTATTGTATACTCTGGAGCTAAGTAGGAATAATTATAGCACTGAGAGCAAGCCAAGAGGTTGCACTTATCCTTACGTCTTTTGAAAAAATATGATTTCCTTGTAAATGGCTCACCGTATATTATTCCTTATAACACTAGCCCTGGCATCAACCCATTGGGGTCAGTGAATTAGACCTGAATTGGGGGAAACGCATAAGAGACATGGGAGCAGGGGTATAAGCTTAAGTTTAGTGGGTGCCAGGTGTTAATGACAGGTGAAAAGCAATGACAATATTCTAGTGATCAGACCTAAATAAACACCAAAAAGTAACAATATTCTAAAGTATATAAACCTCTGAGGTTCGGGTATAATGCAGCAAGTTATTATCTAGTGCTTGATCCACACCTCATAGCACAAAAAATCTTAACAAAGCCTAACAGAATGGGGGAGACAAATACCCCAAAATAGGGACAGATTTTAAATAGTGCTTTTATCAACTTAAAAAGTTGCTAGAATAAAATGATTTGCTTTAGCATGCATTTTTCCGAAGGATATGAAGTCTAAAACTCAAATGTATATCTTTATTTAGTGAAGTAAATCCTCAGACTATCCCTGTAATTTGCCAGAAAATCCCAAATTTTATGAAGAACAGACCAAAAATATGTGGCAAAAATCTGTACATTCTGTGAAAATCTGGACATTTGAGAGGTATGGCTTGATCTTACTGCCCTAGTTATGAATGTTAGCAAGCTGAAGGTCTAGACGACAAATTCTTGATAAAGTCATATATTTCATTTTACATATATAGTTGATCAGACCTTCTGTAATGAGATCATCTTGTATCTACCAGACAGGGATGGCCACTGAAATACAAATATTTCCCTATTCTTTTATACTGCCTGGAAAGGGACTGAGATTCATTATTTATTCCTGTTTGTTTAAAACAGCCTGTTTCTCTTCCCCTGAGATGTGTCAGATGTTTGTCCTTCATACTGAAACAAATAACGTTTGCATGCTGCCTTGGCACATTCAGGAGATCTTAGCTTGCCAACAGTTCATAATTACTGTCAGTATTAAGTGCTATGTAATATTACATTGTTATACTGTATCAGGATGCACAGGCTGTTCGTATTCTGGAATCCCTGCTGTAATTTCAAAAACAATGAGTGCTGTCCTTGGAAACTTGGAAACTGTTATTGTGAATGTGGGAGATGTATACTAAGGCCAAAGTTATACATTGGAGTATGGCTCCCTTCTCTATAGCACCCTCAAAGACAGTATCTCAAGTTAGGGGAGGGTTGAGGGATACAGTTTCCCACAAGTGAGGTTATTTATTTACTTTGTTAACAGAGTTAGTGGGCTGGTCCTAAAGCATTTTCAGCATTTTCAGCCATGACCTTGAATATTTAACTGAGTCAAAATTTTCAAGCAGTGAATTACATCGGTTTTACAATGTACAGTTCAACAGCAGAATGTTATTAAAAGTTTACAAAAGAAATTACTCCTTACAGCATGAGCCTTACAGCAAATAACTCCTTACAGCAAATAACATTGAATTACCATGAGCTGTACAAAGGGGAGCCAGCAGCTTGGTGTCAAGTTTATTAGGCAGTATCCAGAAATCCTATGAGTATAACAGAGATTTTTGTACTTTGTGCTCATGTGTTCAAATGGGGGTTTGTCCTTCCAATGTATGGAACTCCATGGTATTGTCAATCAAAATTGTGGGAGAGAGCTATATTCTCTGATATACATCTATATCTATATCTGTATCTCTATCTATCTATCTATCTATCTATCTATCTATCTATCTATCTAACACACACAGACATACAGACAGATAGATAGATAGACAGATAGATAGATAGATAGATAGATAGATAGATAGATAGATAGATAGATAGATAGATAGATATAGATGTGTGTGTGTGTGTGTGTGTGTGTGTGTGTGTGTGTGTGTGTGTGTGTGTGTGTGTGTGTGTGTGATCAACAAACACTATCCTTTATAGTACATGCATTTATTTTTAATGTTCTACATACTTTTAGATTACAGAAATGAAGAAGAGTTTTTATGTCAAGGAAGCTGTTTTCATCTAATTTCTAAACTTAGAGTGGTGCTTACAGATGTTTGCACCTCCACGTTTCCTCGAACAGGTGTGGAGTTAGATGTGTGTTCATTTTAATTTACTATGCTGTTATTTATAATGTCGCATCTAAGTAGACAGCACAGCACAGGAAGCTATTAACATGATGTTTTTTCTTGAGTAGCCCATGCCATTCATTTCAAATTTTGTATTCAGTATGCAGTCATTGAAATGTAGCAAGTCTATGGCTGTAATCTTAAAATCTGAAAAAAAATAATAATACAGCAGCTACTATATAATTCTCATATCAAAAACAGAGTGACCTTGAGAACTTGAGTAGGAAGTTTTAATAAGGCAATTAGTAAACTGCATTAATAAGGAATGCAAATGTGAGGCAATCCATTTTATACCATAAAACTATTTGTTAGTTGTGCAGCAAGGAAAATGCTATTTAATTAAAAAAAAAGTGTCACAACTAAAAAATGTTGATCAAACATTATAAGGGCTGTGTAAATATATTACATATTTTTTGTTATATTAACATATGTTTTAGTTTTTAGAATGTAACAGTTTTACTATGAAGTTTATTTTACTAGTTTAACGTTTTCTTTACATTAACCTATCCTTCATTAGCTCCTTGTATGTTTTAACCTGACAAGATTCACTGTTGGTTTTGATTTGCTACAATTCTACCTATGACTACCTGTCTTTATATTTAATTGCATTTATCAATTAGTTTTGCTATATGTACTAAATAATCTATAATGAAACCTGGTTTGTGTTTTGTGGTGATGGCCATTCTAATAAATATTGTTTGTGACTTAGAAATAGATGTTGCTCTCTTTTTATTGTGTGTGTGTGTGTGTGTGTGTGTGTGTGTGTGTGTGTGTGTGTGTGTGTGTGTGTGTGTGTCTTTTATTTATTTATTTATTGATATTTGATTACCGTGAAAGGCCAACTGGTTAGGTTCCCATTTTCAGTGGAGGCCTGGGGAGAAAAAATTCAAAATATTACAAAAAGTTTTAAGAACAATAATTTTACAGTCTTAAAAACTAATATAAAAACATCTATAGTTTAAATAATTATACCAGACTACATACTGTGAAAACATTGGTTAAGAACAGATACAACTTATATGACAATAATTTTATACTTAGAAAAATTGTAGCTACTTTATAGAGAAATTAAAGGTAAGTTAGTATAATATAAACAGGAATTGCAATATGAAATGAGAGAAAAGAGGGTTATGGCATAGTTAAAGAAACAGTCAGTGGAGAGAAGTTGAAGTAAGGAAGTGAGTGAAAAGGGGAGAGAAAGGAGGTATAAGGTATGAACAGGTACTTTATCATATTTAGGGATATTGTTTATCTTGGCATTGAGCAAGAACAGGGTCACATTTTGGCTAGGAATGGTTTTAATGGACTGGAGGCAGAGTATTGACCTGATGGATACAGGTATGGAATTCCAGGTCTTATCAGCATAGCATGACTACAGACAATGCCCAGCAGATTTCATAGGTTTGTGGACAGAGAGGAGTTTTTGGTCAGTGGATCCTAAAGACCGACTAGAAGCATAGTTGTGTAGACTGGTATTTAGTATGGTACAAGCAGATGGATGGTAGATAATTTTATAGGTGGTAAGAAGCTATGTACATGTTAGTACTAACCGATTTAGGCTTTTATGTGCCTATACAGTGTTGGGCTCAGTAACGGGTGTTCACTGCAGATTTGTCCACTTTATTACAGCAATGTGCAAGTTTGAATTTTCTGATGCCTGGATTTTGGTAAGGATTTGAGTTCTATAAAGTAGTGAGGGTAGGAGCCAAGTAGTGGCAAGTGTAATTTTAGTTGCATTGGTGAGAAAGTGTTTGGCTCTGTAAAGCATCTTCAGTTGTGGGTGATTTTTTTCAAGCAAATTTGTATACACAGGCCAAATTTAAGACTATTATCCATAATAAGTTGCTATGAGAAGTGACTTCAATGGCTGCATTAGGAGACAAGATTTTAAATTTTCTTTTTTATGAAAGAGGGATATGGGGAAAAAAGGGAGTAATTGGTTTTTTGAGAGGAGACTGAACATGAGCCATGAGTTACAAACCATGCTTCAGTAACTTTTAAGGCTTCCTGAGTAATTTATTTATTTATTTATTTATTTATTTATTGACATTTGTTAACCGGGTTTGTCCAACTGGGCTTGTGGCCCATTTTCAGTGGGGACCCGAGGAGAAAAGCTCCAGTAGTACATTTTAAACAAGTACAATTTTAAACAATATTGAAATAATAGCAGTTATAGCAAAAAGATTCACATATGTTGGGTTACATGCATAAAGTTAAAGTTGCATTAAAAAGAAGCTAAGTAACAATTTTACATTGATATAGTTCAATAGGTCAACAATGAAAATTTTTTGTTTGTATAAAATTATGCAAATGCATAGTAGACACATTGGAGAGAGAGGTGTAATGAGGTACTAAGTATGGTCCTTTTGAGGGTACATAAACGGAAGGAAGACTAGGTAGGGCCATGGCAAGGGCAGGTCCTGGAATTGAGAAAATAAGCTTTTAGTTCATTTTTAAAGTGTGAGGTGTGGGAGATTGAACGTAAATCAAGGGAAAGTTTGTTCCAAGCATGGGCAAGGGAGTGTTTGTAGAGTAGTTTGCCTACTGACCTTTTTGGGTGGTAGATATCAGGTAATTGTTGGTTAGAAGTACGGAGGGTCCGGGATGGGATGTAGATGGAGACTAAGGAAGATAGAGATGGACAGAAGGAGGGTTTATAAAGAATAGAGTGTAGCATATGAAATTGATAAGATAGCAGAAATTGAGGATGTTCAAGCCATTGAAGAGAGTTTAAAGAAATGTAGTGGTGTGAGTTGTATGGGGAGTTAGTAATGAATCTGGCTATTTTATAGTAAGTCTGTTGGAGTTTGTTTAGAGTGGAGGCCTGGACACTGGTAAGAAGTGGAGCAGCGTATAAGAGGGAGGGGAGGAGGAGTGCCTGGCCCGGGGTAAGTCTAGATTCAGGGGTTAGGAATTTTTTGTTCCGATATAGCAGACCTAGTTTCTGGTTTGTTTTTTTTATACATTGGAGTATGTGTAGGTTGAACTTTAGTTCGTCATTGATAATGACCCCTAGGAGTTTTGTGTGGGTGTCAGGTTGGATAGTTGTATTGTTAGAAGATGTAATAAAAAAGCAGGTTTTGTGATGAGAAAGAGAATGGGGAAGGAAAAGTAGGAGTTTGGTCTTTTTGGGATTTAGGATCAATAGGTTGTGAGAGAGCCATTGTTCAGTGGATAGTAGGGCCTGTTGGGTCAGGGAGTGTAGTTCAGGAATGTTATTTGAGATGGATATAAATGTGGAGTCATTGGCATACTGAATAAGGGAGGATTCTTTGCTTGAGGTGTAAAGATCATTGGTGAAGATGTTAAATAAAAGGGGTCCCAAGATGGAGCCTTGGGGAACACCAGTGGAGATGGGAAGGAAAGGTGAGGAGGATGAGAGCCATTGTTTGGAGATGTGCCAGGTTGTCTGCTGTGCGTATGAATGTGGAGTAATATGTGTATTGTGTTAGGTACATCTGCTGTGTTGGATGTATGAAGAGTGTTGGTGAGAATGTTAAAGAGGAGGGGGACCAAGAATAGAGCCTTGTGGTACACCAGTGGGGGGTATGGAGAGAGGGTGGAGTGACATTTTACTGACTAACACTTATTGTACAAGTAGCTTTTAAACCACAGAAGGGTGGGCTAAGATAGACCTAGTGAAGATATCTGAAGTAGATGTTTGTTGTGACAAACTGTGCTGAAGGCTTTAGAAAAGTCTAGAAATAAGGAGGAGACTAGCTTGCCATTATCTCCAGCTTTATTGCCTGAATCTACAAAGGCTAGAAGCACAGGTTTAATACTGTAGGAGGACAGAAGACAGGTTGTGTGGGGGATAGCAGTTCTTCCTACATGGTGTGGTTGAGCAATTGTTTCTAAATACATTTTTAAAGAATTTCGGAGAAGGTGATAAGATTCCTATAGGTCTAAAGTTAGTGATGTCTGTTGAATTTCCTCATCTGTGTAAAGGGATAATTTGTGATTTTTTACAGAGAGAAGAAAATGTGGGATTTCTGTAGTGACTTATTTATAAGGACACAGACATGATAGGCAATGCTATTGAATGCCATGTTAATGCACTTGCTTGCAAGGTCATCAGTTGAAGGAGAGCATGATTTGAGTTTGGTTAACAATAGTTTTATATAAGATGTGGGCACAGGTTTGAAGGTAAAAGTGAATGTGGTGACGTGGCTGTTGGACAGGGTTAGGATGAGATAATGGGGAAGCCTTGCTTAGGAATACTATACAATCTATTTAATAGCAGTTAAATTCTACTGTAGTTTGAATGGTGAGTTATTTGGAGAGAAGTTAGGGTTGAATCTTTACCTGGAATATAAGATTTCATTAACGGCTGACCAGAATTTTTTAGAGTTGTGTTTACTATTGTTCTGAAAGTTGTTATAATAGTTTTTGTCTTAATTTATTCACTTTTTACTATGTTATGGAGCATTCTGAAGTTTTCAAGATATTGTGGTGTTTTATGTTTTTGCTATACTTTCCATGCTTTTTTGCTATCTTGCATTAGCAATCTACCATTCTTGGATAGCTAAATTACATTACTTGTTTTTAGTCTCTTATATCTAGGGGTTGCAAGGCTTTTAGGATATTTAGGAAAGTTGCATTAAATTCATTTACAGCATCATCTAAGGGGAATATTTCTAGGATGTTCTAGTTAATAGATGAAAGGGTAGTAATGAATATTTCTGGGTTAAACTTGGGAAGGTTGCATGTTGTTTTATAAACATGTTGTTTGAGTGGATGTGTGAAATGTCTAGTTGTATATGTCAGGAGATAGTCATTGAGAGAGTCGCCCCTGAATTCACGAAGCTCCATGCAAGAAGAAGGCTATTCTTGCACGAAGTTGTTCGTGTCCGTTTAGGATAGCAGCTAGCCTTGCATATGCATGAAGGCACACTGCTATCTAAACTAAATGGTCATGAACCAGGAGCGAGCGCAGGGGGCATGTGTTAGAAGTGCCTGCACATGTAACATGCCCCCTTCACTCAGAAAGTGCCATACGGCACTTTCTGACACAGATGAATGTCAATCTCTATAATATTAGAGCCTGGCTCTAATATTATATAGTAAACAAGTGTCCACAGACACTGAAATGTAAATAGCAACATTTCAGTGTCCACGGACACTGAAAAAGAAAAAAAAAATAAACACCTAGAAGGTGCCCAACCCCAAATATATGCACTCTTGCCCTACATCCATGGACGCAGTAGAGCAAGAAGAAAGGAATAGAAATTAAAAAAGTTTTTTTTCATCAAATAAATCCGAAGTTTAAGCGCCGCACAGCTTGTTTACATGGCGTGCCGCTATGCTTAGCCTGGCTGAAATCCTGAAAATGATAGACAAGTGCTAATGTGAGAAAAAATGTCATCTAGCAGCTGTAGTGTAGTGGTACTGCCATGGTATAGCATGTAGAATGTGCTCGGTTCAAATCCCTCTCTTCCAAATAATTTAATAAACTTTTAAGGAATTTGAATGACAGATCTCAATCATATGGCTCATGTATAGTACAGTAGGGGTGGGAATATGTAAAAAATAATTTATAAATTTAATGAAAAAATAGATTTAAGCATGCTTTGCTAGCGTAAGCATAGCTTACCTGCTTTCAGCTCTGCTTAGCTGGTGTAAGCATAGCTATACGGATTTGCACGGAGCTAAGCATAGTTCAGCATATTAAAACTGGCCAATCAAGAAAAAGTGCAGGAAAACTGTCCTATTTAAACCGCACAGGCAGGAATACAGCTATAACCATTTGGGATTGCTCAAAGCAGGACCAAAATGTCTGGTGTTGGTGAAGATGTGCACTTCCAAGCACAACGTTGGGGCATCCAGGAGTCCAGGGTCATGGTTGGGCTCCTAGGTAAAAACCATGATGGCAGGCTGTTGTGGGGCCAGTACCAGGGCTCGCAGTACAAAACGGAGGCCTGGGACCAGCTTGCACGTGATCTCACCAGTGCCACTGGCATACCCCTGACTGGTGAGCAGGTATGTCATCACCATAACAACCTGAAGCAGAGGAGGGGTGCACTCTTGGACCAGTGGATCCAAGAAGCCCAAGTGCAGGATGTCCCGCTTGTCTGTAAGTATGCAGTGTTATGTATCTCTAACTAAGTATGAAAAAAGTTCAACTTGTAACTGTGCAGGTGTGACTAATGTGTGATGTCTCCCCTTACAGCTGCTGCAGACAATTCCCAGAATGTTGAGACTCATGCCCAGTGACTGGCCCGGCTGTGTCGGCAGTATGGTGAGTACAGAATATCCCTAACTATTAGCAGTAAGAAATCAAAACTATAGTAATGGTAGTACTGCCTGTATATATAATTGTGCTGTAAAAGTCAGGAATAAATGCCTGTGTCAGGATGCCAGCACGGCCGGCCTTAGGCATAAGCAAACTAGGCGACCGCCTAGGGCGCCGTACAGGCCGGCCTCAAAAGGGTGCAATTTACGGACTGGAGTTCTGTTTTGACGACCCTTAACCAGGAAAAGCCGAAAAGACAACAACAACATTTTGTTTTTAAATTTCACCACCGCCCATAGAGGCTAGCAATTGCGCCCTCCCCGGCCTCGAAAGGGCGCAGTTTATGAACCGGAGTTCTGCTGTGATGACCCCTAACCGTGAAAAGCCGAAAAACAGCAACAACATTTATTTTTTTTAAATTTCACCGCCGCCCAAGCCTGTGCACACGTTTCTACAGACAGAAACTGACAAACCAGGAAAGAGCCTTAGGGCTTCCACATTTAGTTTGGGTGATGAGGTTTAGTGGTAACTTCAGTTGTGTGGGGCACTGTGTGTGTACCATCGTATGCGGACGTGGTGGCTTGTTGGGTGGGCTGCTGATATGCATGTTTTCCCCTTTTACTTATCGTCACAACTTCAGTGGAACTGGAACTGCTTTTGGCATCCTGCTAACACTGGCCGTACGAAGACTTTATTTTAAATTTCCAGTATACCTTGTTTTTTTTTTATTTTATTTTTTGATACGCCGGTGCTATTATAGCTTACTGTGTCGCCATTTAAAGGATCCACCTCAGTGTGTATTTATAGATCGGCTCTATAGCAGACGATCGAAGTTTCAAAACTTCGGCGTCCGACCGTACGGCCTAGACCATATGATCGAAGTTTTGGGATATATAAGCGGAATGATTCTGGTCTTCCTGTGTGGAACGATTTCGAACCAAATGAAAAAAAATGCTGTGCACTTTCTAAGAATGTTAACTAGGAAGCACACAATTAAATTGTATTGTTTTATGCTTGCAAAATGGGATATGCTGTCAAAGTATGATTCATGATCATTTATCTTATCTACCATGATTGTTTACAGGTTTAGACTAGGCTGACTGCCCTGAATTGCCATTTTAAGACTACCTAGCAGCTACGGGCCATAATCAAACTCTGTATGTTGTGTTTATGAGATGAAAGCATTAGCCATTCTGGCAAACTTGTTAAATAATTTTTATACTGAATTTATGATGGAGCCTGTGTGGAATGAAGTGATTGTCTTGTGAAGCAAATAATACTGAACTGTATCAGACAACTGCAACATTTTCAATCTTAGTATTGTTAAATAATGGTCAGAAGGCGCACTGTTCATATATACCTTTCATGTTCATAGGTAGGTACTAGGCTGTTGGCCCTAGGGCCTAGATAAGCCTAGCCAAAGGTACCCTGGCTTTTGCCACCCAAGAAAATTATTTTCCTGTGCCACTGTTGAGCAGAGCCACAGAAGTTATTTCCGGGGTGAATTTCCTATCTCCCATCCAATCATCAAGATTTTTCTTGAAGAGTGCTAATGAGGAGCTTTGCTTGATATAGATAGGTAGTTTGTTCCAGAGTATGGAAAGTCTCTGGGACAGGAATCTATCCCTCCAGCATGTTCTGTTTATTGTGGTGACGAGGTTCAGGTCCCTAGAGTGTGTAGCTCATAAGGATTGGGATTTCTTTAAGTGGAGCATGTCTAAAAGCTCTGGGTTTGACATAGCTTTGTGTGTTAGGCAGAGATCGCCTCTGAGTAGGTGATATGCAATGGAGTAAAGCTGCAGTTTTTTGAGATGGTTTGCATAGGCCATCTCTTTGAGGCCGGTAATCCTCTTTGTGAGGTATTTCTGTGGCCTTTCCAGTTGTTGTAGATGTCTTGTGAGGTACATACCAAAAGGGGCATTGTACTCTATAATAGGTCTGAGTGCAGTAGAGGGAACAATGACCTCTTTTTTCCTGGATGAGAAACCTTTTGTGATGAGGTGTGCCACATAGAAGGATTTCCTGACTACTGTGGCGATGTGATTATCAAAGGAGAGACTACTGTCCACCTGTGTCCCAAGGTCTCTTATCACACTTTCGGTGTTAAGTAGACTACCACCTATGTGGTAGTTCATGGGTACTGAGTTTTACCAAAAGGAATGACAATGCACTTTTGGCATTGAGCTTGAGGCCATGGCTTTGACACCAGGCATCTGTCTCAGCAAGCCTTTGTAGGATGTCCACATCTTTTGGAGTTTCAATTATGGCTCCTAGTTTGCAGTCATCTGCAAACTTCGTTAGCCAAGACCTTCTGTGTTGGCCTGTACTTCAGAGAAGTAGACACCGAACAGGAGAGGACCCAGGATTGAACCCTGTGGTACTCCACTTGTCACTGGTCTGAAGCTGGATTTGGAGTCTGCTACTTTCACAGTGTGGGTTCTGTCAGTGAGCCAGTTGGCAACCCATCTTGTGACACAGGGATTTATACCTAGTTTAGTGAGTTTATCTATAATTCCAGAGTGGGGGGTGGTGTCAAAAGCCTTGGTGAGATCTAGATAGGCTGTGTGAACCACCTTACCCTCATCTACGGCTTTGGTGACTGCTGCAATCAGGTTTAGGAGACATGATCTTGTCATCCCAGGCAGACAGATACTGGAGCCCCTTAGAATGACACCAGAAGCTTAACCAATTGTTGGTCAATCATTTTGTCCTTGTACTGTGGTATCATTCTGGGTGATGGCAAGATTCTACTCAGGGCTAGGGTCATACCTGCCTGGGCTACAAGATCAGACAGCTCCTCCATGTCCCTTTTCATGTAGTCCAAGGAGGTACGTCTCAGGTCATTCACACCAACATGGACAATGACAGAGTCATATTTGTACTTGTTGTGGAGTGACCTGAGTGCATGTGTTATGTGGTGAATTCTGGCACCAGACAGGCAGCTGACAGTAACTTTCTCCTTGATTAGCCTGGTGAGTGGAACATCAGTGTGCCTGACTATAGAGTCACCTATGACTAGAGTGTTGGGTATGTTGTTATGCCTTATGGGGTGTGGTTGAGTGGCACACTTGAGTTTGTGGGCTGTGTGTCATTTGGGTTGTGTTAGGGGGTGGAGGCTGCTAGTGTTTCTGCTTTGGAGGTCCCTGTTGCTTGGGCAGGTTTTTACTGAGAGTCTCCACACTCAGCAAATAGTCCCTCAAAACCTACCCCACCACAACACACACATAGAAACACAAAACACACACCTACATTCGTGGAGGCTCTCAGTAAAAACCTTCCCAAGCAACAGGGACCTCCAAAGCAGAAACAAAAGCAACCCCCCCACCCAACATAACCCAAATGACACATAGCCCACAAACTCAGTGTGCCACTCAACCACAGCCCATAAGGCATAACAACGTACCCAACACTCTAGTCATAGGTGGCTCTATAGTCAGGCACACTGATGTTCCACTCACCAGGCTAAACAAGGAGAAAGTTACTGTCAGCTGCCTGTCAGGTGCCAGGATCCACCACATAATGCATGCACTCTGGTCACTCCACAACAAGTACAAATATGACACTGTCATTGTCCATGTTGGTGTGAATGACCTGAGATGTACCTCCTTCGACTACATGAAAAGGGACATGGAGGAGCTGTCTGATCTTGTAGCCCAGGCAGGTATGACCCTAGCCCTGAGTAGCATCCTGCCATCACCCAGAATGATACCACAATACAAGTACAAAATGATTGACTACAACAATTGGCTAAGCTTCTGGTGTCATTCTAAGGGGATCCAGTATCTGTCTGCCTGGGATGACATGATCGACAAACCACGATGCTTTACCAGAGATGGCCTGCACCTGTCGCCCCTGGTATTCCAGATACTGGCTAAGGCACTAGCCACCCCTATAGTGCCTTTTTTAGGCAAGGTTCAAATGACAAATTCACCACCCTAACAGGTACAGGCAAGAAGAATCTGAGGGTATTGCTACTCAATGCTAGAAGTCTAAACCTCAAAATGCACTCACTCGAGGCACTCCTTAAAATGGAGAACATCGACATCTGTGCAGTGACAGAGACCTGGTTCAAGGCTCCAGAGAATACCCCTGCATTACCAGGCTATATTTCATACCACACCTTTCGGCCACCTAACCTGGACCAAAACACTAAAGGTAGAGGCATGTCCATATTCATTAAGGATATCCACACCTCCAGGCTAGTTGCTCAGCATAATGCATCTGAGATTATCCAAGTGCAACTAACTCTGGGCAAGACCGCAATCCAAATTGTAGCTTGCTACAGATCCCCCACCATGCCCCAGGATTCCCACTCCTCATTTCTTAATACACTGGAAAATATTAGGGTACAACCTAACACCCTAATAATGGGCAATTTCAACTACCCTACCATTAACTGGGAAAACTACTCATGTACCAACTCTTGTGCTTAACGTTTTCTGGAATTCATAAATTCCAATGCCAGGGATCAACTTATCCACACCCCCACCAGGGGCAGCAATATCCTAGACCTGGTTATTACCAACATGGGCAACTAGTGCTCCACACCAGAGGTCAATTCCTCGATGGTCAGATCCGACCACAAGCTAATCACCCTAGACATCCACATCCCACCCCCACCCCCCATTAGGGAAACCACAGTAAAAAAATTCTCCAAAGCCAGCTTCATGCTTCTTAAGACAGAAGTGGCAAACTTCACAACACCCATGCTGACAGACAATAGAGATATGACTGCTGAATCCTACACAAATGAACTTTATAGGCACTTACATGAGTGCATGGATCATGCAGTCCCTAACAGAACCAATATGCTATCCTCCAAAAAAAGGAAGCCGATCTGCTGGTCCCCTGCCATAAACAAACTCTACAACAGAAGAAAGAAACTGTTGCAAAAAAGAGTAAAATCCCATGATTGGAGAAACTCCCTGGTCAGCCTCAGTAAGAAGCTGAGATCCCTCATAAAATCTTCCAAAGCAAATTATGAAAACAAAATCGCCATTGACTCTAAAGACAAACATAAAGCATTCTATACCTATGCCAAGAATCTCAATGGCAACACTCAGATCTGCTCTGAGTTACAGCACAATGGCAGTAAATATACAGAACCAACTGATATTGCCAATATCCTGGCAGATAGGTTCAGTGCTAACTTTACCCCCCTGTCATCCCCTAAAGGGCCCATCTCTATACCAGAAGAATGCAAAGTTCCTGTAATTATGGCTGCAGAGGTAAAAAACACACTATCCAAAGCCAAGAACACAGCATCTATGGGACCTGACAACATCCCAGGCTGTGTTCTACATGAACTACAGAACGAACTGGCACCCCACCTAAGTACCATGTTCAATCATAGCCTCACCTCAGGCTATGTGCCCACTGAATGGTACACAGCAACAGTTATTCCACTCCACAAAGGGGGAGCCACCACAGACCCCAGAAACTACCACCCCATTAGCCTAACGAGCCTGGTCTGCAAGCCTATGGAACATATTATCATGGAACTTATAAACAATGACAATTGTAATATCCAAACTCAGGACCCACCCAGTTTGGGTTTGTAAAAGGCAGATCATGTCTACTAAACCTGATAGACTTCTTTGAAGCAGTCACCAAAGCCGTAGATGAGGGTAAGGTGGTTCACACAGCCTATCTAGATCTCACCAAGGTTTTCAACACCATCCCCCACTCTAGAATTATAGATAAACTCACTAAACTAGGTATAAATCCCTGTTACAAGATGGGTTGCCAACTGGCTCACTGACAGAACCCACACTGTGAAAGTAGCAGACTCCAAATCCAACTTCAGACCAGTGACAAGTGGAGTACCACAGGGTTCAGTCCTGGGTCCTCTCCTGTTTGGTATCTACTTCTCTAAAGTACAGGCCAACACAGAAGGTCTTTGGCTAACGAAGTTTGCAGATGACTGCAAACTAGGAGCCATAATCAAAACTCCAAAAGATGTGGACATCCTACAAAAGGGCCTCGCTGAGACAGATGCCTGGTGTCAAAGCCATGGCCTCAAGCTCAATGCCAAAAAGTGCATTGTCATCCCTTTTGGTAAAAACTCAGTACCCATGAACTACCACATAGGTGGTAGTCTACTTAACACCGAAAGTGTGATAAGAGACCTTGGGACAGAGGTGGACAATAGTCCCTTCTTTGATAATCACATCGCCACAGTAGTCAGGAAATCCTTCTACATGGCACACCTCTTCACAAAAGGTTTCTCATCTAGGAAAAAAGAGGTCATTGTTCCCCTCTACTCGTCACTCATTAGACCCATGATAGACTACAATGCCCCTTTTGGTATGTACCTCACAAGACATCTCCAACAACTGGAAAGGCCACAGAAATACCTCACAAAGAGGATTACTGGCCTCAAACAGATGCCCTATGCAGACCGTCTCAAATAACTGCAGCTTTACTCTGTTGCATATCGCCTACTCAGAGGCAATCTCTGCCTAACACAGAAAGCTATGTCAAACCCAGAGCTTTTAGACATGCTCCACTTAAAGAAATCCCAATCCCTATGAGCTACACGCTATATGGACCTAAACCTTGTCACCACAATAAACAGAACATGCTTGAGGGATAGAGTCCTGTCCCAGAGAATTCCCATACTCTGGAACAAACTACCTATCTATATCAAACAAAGCTCCTCATTAGCACTCTTCAAGAAAAATTTTGATGATTGGATGGGAGATAGGAAATTCACCCTGGGGATCACTTCTGTGGCTCTGCTCAGCAGTGGCACAGGAAAATAATTTTCTTGGGTGGCAAAAGCCAAGATACATTTGGCTAGGCTTACATAGGCCCTCGGGCCAATAGCCTAGTACCTACCTATGAACTTATATATATATTTATACATAATAGATATATATAAAAAAAAGCACAGAAAATAAATATATGACCAAAGGCACTGTCAATGGGGGTGAAGGGGCCCAAAAATAAGTACCTCTTGTAATTATTGATATCCTCCCCTCCTCCACAGCGGAACAGATCTGCCTTGCAACACAATAACCAGCACTTGCAAGTCTCATAACCAGGACCCAACACAACATAGCCACAACAAGTTAACAGTAATCCATCTCAGCTGTACGATGTCAAGATATCAATAACATATCATGCAGAACAGTCTGTGTACGATAGGGAATGTACAATGTGGAAGCAGTAAACATTTCAATGATACATATACACACACGCATATATATATATATATATATATATATATATATATATATATATATATATATATATATATATATATATACACACACACACACACACACATATATATATATATATATATATATATATATATATATATATATATATATATGTGTATATACACATACATACACATATACATATATTACTACTTATAGATATATATAAGAAGATATACATTTAGAGGGTGCACAGCATATCGAACAGCCAGTATTCTTACAGTTACCACCTTTTAACATGGTCAGCATTTGATTCTTTAATACAAAAGACAATTATTGCATGAAACATATACCCACAGACAAGTCAAAGGATATGACACCACACACAAGTTTGCATATATAGAAATGTTTATTTGTGTACTATTTCAGTTGTATATGCCATTTCATAAAGCAGTTAGGTATTTGAAATACATAATAACTGAGTAATGCAGCTCTCAAACAAAACATTTGATACAGTAATCTGAAAGCATAACATATGTTGCTGTCCAGGCCAAAGCCTTCATGTAGTACAACAGTAACAAAAACACTTGCCTGTAAGATAAGAATCAATCAACACTAATTAATTAGAGATGCAGTTTAGCAGCCTCCAATTACTCTCTGTACTCACCCCCTAGGGAGAAAAGAATTAAGTTGTCACATTGAAAATGTATCTGTTACATACCAATGCTTAACTTAAAACATTACTATCACACTGACAAACAGAACTGTCTCTCAGACAATAAGCACTAGCCCACCACTGCTCCCATGGTGAAATGTATAAAAATGTACAGCCATATACCTTCATGTGTCTTACTACTGATATCCCTCACATATTGTAACAGCCTAGGTTAAATACGGTGCATACCCCTCCCTCATAGAATGATTTACAAGGGCATTTAACAGTGTTACATACACTGACCTCTGGACTGTACAAGGACACACACATTTTGTCCAGCTGTAGCCCTCATATATATGGACCCTACCCCACAATATGTGTGGGAGTCCACAACATCACTGGAATGATAGC
>NC_056726.1:1768214363-1768256863 GCF_019279795.1 Protopterus annectens | reverse complement strand
CTGTTTGGCTGTACAGCCCAGGATCTGCAGGAGAGGACTGCGCTATGGAATGAGCTCATCTACAGGGTAAACTATGTCAGCCTGCATAACCGCAGTTATGAGCAGGTCCGACATCCTTAACCTGACCTTATCCGCCACACCCATGAGCGTGCTGCTGCAGTTAGGAGGGACCAGCTAGCCACAGGGGGGTTCATGCCATCCAGCCCCCCTGACACATGCTGAGGAGCTCCTCACCAGCCTCTGGGCACCTGCCCACCAGCAAAGACAAGACCCAGCGGATAGCATTGTGGAGGTGGGTGCTACCCACACAATGGACGCGGAGCATGCAGGTAAGGCCTCAGGGCACATCAGTAGACCACTGTTGCTTATCCATCTGCATCTGTAGAGTCTAATTATGCATATGCAAGATAAAATATTTATAGTCTGTTGCTGCATTATAGTAATGAACAGATGTGCATAATCTGTAGTATTGTGGGTTTGTACTGTTGTACTGAAATGCTGCTCCCACCCTGTATCAATGTCACAGGTGTGGCTACTGACATCACATCTCTCACACAACTATGTAGGTCCCTCTGGTATACCTCTGGGGCAGCAGCCTGTAGCTGGTGAGTATGGTGTTGTTTGTTCAGATTTGCCAATACACCGGCCATGTTATGGCCATAGTATTTGCCATGCACACATTTAACACACCTACCCATAATGCATGCTGTACATGTTCACTTATTGTTGCTGTTAACTGCACTGCATCACAGTGTTCACCATGGTGGCATATCTGAAGGTTATGTAAGAGTCCTGCAATATAACTAACAACCTGTCATTGCAAGCTGTGTGCACAGAGATGAACATAATGGTGGGACAATTGGCCTACAGTAGGAACATGTCTGAAACATCACCCTTTACAGTGCTACAACAGTATATATATAATTACATATATTACAATGGCAACTGATACAGATCTACACAACGGTATATCACAATATACATTCCACAACCCTTACAACCTGTAATGTGGTCCTAACATGAGCAATGAATGTGTAATATGGAATCCTATGTTAGGACAGCAAACATGGGGAATACATACCTTAAAAAACACTGGAAGCATATGTGTGCACACACTCCAAATAACATATTGTGGAAGCAGCTTTTAAGGTACTGACACATTTGCCCACTCACCTGCAACAGAGGCAGCTGTGGCTTGCACACATCTTACAAGCCAAGGAATGGATCCCATACCCAACAGGTAGCACACAGGAGTGGGACATGTAGGCTTACCTCACCATTGCATATACCATGGCAAACAGTGCAGACAGTCATGTATGTGACGAGGATGTATGGGACAACATCAATGTGGAAAATAAACAGATGGCCATCCAAGACAGATGATGACACATGTTGCAAACTGTTCATGGAGGCTGCCTAGTAACATGCCGCAACACTGAGGGAGTTGCAGGAATGTCTAGCAAGTACTGGCTGTGCAGTACCTGTGTCGACAATTGCCTGGACTTTGCATAAATGTGGCCCATGGTTAGAGCAATCAGATGGGACAGTTGTTCCACAGGAAACATCAGCCAGGGCTCTCTACAGGTAGCATGATCATAACATCAAAAGTCCCCCAAAGGCATGTGTTGCAACAAGTAATGGTATACCAAGACCAAGTTTGACATGTACAGACAGTATGAATTAAGATATATGTGCTGTACTAGTAACACCTCACTCCACCTCAGGCCCACCATCCCCATCTGTACCTTGCTGGTGCCAGTATACACCTGTATGTTTGCCGTTCATTAGCAGGGACTAGTCTGGTACACATGGTGTTCTGAATTTGGGACACTGCAAAATGACACTCATGTGTAGCCCATAGTTGTCAAGCATCTGCAAAAAGGCTGAGGATGGGGAGGTGTGTCATCCTGAAACACAATAATGAACTGAAGCAGACATCCAAAGCTCACTAAGAATGGCTGTATCTACACACAGTCAAGGTCATGAATTGTGGCTGACATTACCCTGATTCTGTAGCAATAGTGAAGGCACTGTGTGACCTCCAAGGGCTGTGCACATGAATTGACCATGCAATCTTGTAGAGTTGGAGGACATTTGTAGGGCAGAGTGACCAAATACTGGCAAGTGAAAATGGGCCATGCTAGTATACCCATTTCCAGGAATAGTGACTGCTGTAGTACACTTAACAGTTGGTGCAACAAACCATCATGTTAAGGGTGTGCACACTTATGCACCCACAGATTGCACGCATCTCAATCAGCATCTGCACAACTAACACATTTGTTTGATACTGCATTTGATTGCACAGGTCATATGTCACATATCAGGTTCATGTAATGCTAACATATGCAATATTGAGGCCCCATGGCATATCCAGGAAGAGGGTGCCATGTCAATACGGGTGTGTACACTCCTCATAGCCACAGTAAGTTTGTAGGTTGTCAGTGTAATTGCATTTTATTGGTCATACATGCACCGCTGATGATGAGATCTGCAAATAAGACATCAGGCATTCACTACTGACATCTGTCCACATATCATTCCAGGTATGTGTTGGACAAACAAATAGGGGCTGTGAGCAGCAGAGCAAACATAACTGAGGCACATATACACATTCAGCAATGGCGTGTACACCTGTGAGGTATGGTGCACAGTACATGCCAGGGTGCTGAACAGGTGCACAGCAATACTGTGTACATGGGTGTAGTGTGTTCCAGGGGAAGGGGCATCACCTACTGACACAACACATGCATCAGAGAGCTGTATAATGTTGATAACAGGGATTGACTATAGCTGCAGTGCATGCTATTGAGTGCCATATGTCATGCATGTTGACAGATGGGTAAGCATACGAGACATGGTGGTACACACTAAATTTCATAGACCAGACATTAATTTGTCTGTGCAGTTTTGGAATAAAGGGATGAGATCCTTTAGAAAGTGTAGGGGTGTCCCTATATTATAAACACTTCTCAGCTATAAATGGCATTCCCTTTAGTGTAAATGGGGAATATAATTGCAGAACAGAAGGTGTAGTATATGCTATTAGATGTACGTGTAATATGTTCTATATTGGACAAATAATATTTAAAGTTATATTGTTAGAACATTTGAGGGACATTAGGACAGGTAAGATAGAAAGCCCCTTAGCCCAACATTTTAGAAGTTGCCATAATGGAGAACCTGAAGGACTTAAGGCAACTATTTTAGAACAGATTTGTTTAAAGAATAATGATAGATTAAAAAAATAGATACAATCTTTTAAAAAAGGAAACAATATTTATTTTAAAATATGGTACATTAACACCTAAGGGATTAAATACTGAATGTTGTTGGAAAAGTGTTATATGAAATGGGACACTGAAACTTTAAAAGTTTTAATTGAAATTGAATTGATATTTTTTAATGTATTGTTTGTTTGTTTATTGATTGAAGCTGCTGGTACTATATAAAGGATGGTTGAATTTGTGTATTTTACTCCTTGAAGGCTGTTGGTAGCCGAGGTGCTAGAGAAATAAAAAACTGTTTGTGGCTTTGGTGGTATCATTTGTGTTGAAGCACATACAGTTTGGTGTTGTAGAGCGATAACCCATGCCTATCTACCCATTTGTACAACAGTGTTGTGATGGTATTGCAAGCTCCAAGTAGCCCATAGGGTGAAGAGTGTAACAAAATACATGTCCATTACAGCAGCAGCCATATCTAACTATGGCATTGGGGGGGTGCAGTGGGTGTGAAGGGCCTCAGGGTATTATCAACTACAGGTTTACAAACACACAGACACTGTTATTCTCAATAATGCACTGGGACACATTTGTCAGTACTGGGGTCTATAGGTGCAGGTGTTTATAGGTGTGTACCAGGATATTGTCCATGGAGAGATGGGAAGAGTAGGGGATGTGGGTACAGTGGTATCATACCACCTGCCATTTGCCAGCAGGCCATCTATCAACTGATGCCACTGGAGTGATCCTCAGGGTGAGAGTTAAATGCAACATCCAATCATCTGGTTGCCTCTTGCAGGGGGCCAGTGAGGTGCTCCAATTGACATATATGCAACATGTATTGCATAACATGGTCAGTGTCTGTCTTGGTGATCTGTACCCAAGCATGTTCTGTTGACTGTAGTAGTGTAGTTGAGGTATCCATGGCATGTGGTGCATACAGGGTGGGGATTCCTAGCTGTGGCATTCATAACATAGCTGGGTAGACATGTCAGTGTCACTCAAGCATAGATTGCCTGTAAGCAGCCAAGATGGATACCTGACATCTGCACATCTGTACAGAGGACAGACAGACATCAGCTAGCCAACTGGTTATGAATTAGGATGAATGTTCTGCCAGACAGACGTCTGACACTGATAGGTATGCCATTAATACATGACAGTAGCCCTCAATGACATGTCCTATACACACAGTAGTCTACAGTTAATATCCACATGTCAGATCAAGATCCAGTAGGAAATACTTAATGACACACAGCTCACACACCAAGAACATGACAGTGAGGACTCAGAGTCCATCTTTCCATGCAGGGCTGTGTGGTTCCAGTACTACAATCTGCAATCTACTCTTACTTGGGAAAGCACTGTCAACAGTAGTAACGTAATGATACACTACATGCCAATGTGACTGCATATAACCTGGGATACTACCTATGTATGTAACACATTCAAATGGAAAAGAGTGTTGTACAAGCCATATATACTCAGGTGCCCCAGACAGTAGACTCACACCCCTTGCTACTGTAATGACAGCACACAGACGCATGATATGTCCATGGAATTAAATGTACTCATTAAAGATGTCATTACCCTGCTATTTTATCAGACAGGAATGTGCTCACTGGTTACCAGGGCTGAGCCATGCTTAGCAGGTTTCAGCACTGCTGCAATATAAATGCTAAGCAGATTTGTGCACTGGTAAGTGAAGCTGAAATGGTGTAAGCCCTATACGTTTAACCGTACGTTAGCAGCGCTTACTGTCACACAAACCTGCTTAAAGCTGCTCAAAACTGCGTTAACCACTCTGTATCCAACAGCCCTTGTTCTTTCCAGCAACAAACTAAAAAGCCCTTGCACATCTTGAACCCAGGACCCTGTACATGATAGTCACAGCACTTAACCACTAAACCATCACAGCTGTGAAAATGGCTGTTGTTTTTCCAAATATATCTAATAGTACACATACTAAATAGGATTGAACAACTGATTTGACTTCTACAATTGTGTAGTACTTGTTCATGATATTAGTGTTGGATCAAGAATGTTGTTATATCTAAATATACATATATCAGATAAATACAGTGTAATACATCTGGGAAGGTATATGCAACAGTCATGTTTACACATAAGGATACACACACACATATATATATATATATATATATATATATATATATATATATATATGTACACATATGTAAATATATGTATACATGTACATACACATACATATTTATATATATGTATTTATATACATCTGTATATTGTGTTATATATATATGGTCATATATAGATTTATCTGTGTAGGTGGTGGTGGTGCTGCGGTAGCGTTGTCGCCTCACAGTTAGACATTGCCCGTTCGATCATCAGTTAGAGCATCTTCTGTGTGACGACATGCATGAACGGGTGTTCCTTCATTGAAGATTGTGCATTAGGCCTGGCAAGCCAGCACGTAAAACTCTACTGCCAATCATTAGCGGACCGGAGTTCTGCTGTGGTGACCCCTAACCGGGAAAAAGCCGAAAGACACAAATATAGATCTATCTGTATTTATACACACACACACACACACACACACACACACACACACACACACACACACACACACACATACATATATGCATATATATATATATATATAGGTTCATAGGTAGGTACTAGGCTATCGGCCCAAGTAAGCCTAGCCAACATGGTTCCCTGGGTTATGCCACCCAAGAAAGTTAATTTCCTGTGCCCCTGTTGAGTACAGCCACAGAAGTGATCCCCGGGGTGTATTTCCTATTTCCTATCCACTCATCAAGATTTTTCTTGAAGAGTGCTAATGAGGAACTTTGCTTGACATAGATGGGTAGCTTGTTCCAGAGTATAGGAAGTCTCTGGGACAGGAATCTATCCCTCCAGCATGTCCTGTTTATTGTGGTGACAAGGTTTAGGTCCCTAGAGTGTATAGCTCAGAGGGATTGGGATTTCTTTAGATGTAGCATGTCCAGCAGCTATACATATATGTATAACATATGTCCATAACATGTAGTGGAGTCATACCACAGCAACAATAGTCACAACCTCTTAGTGCAAGGGGATGTCATGCAAGAATTGCAGGTATAAATCTAGACTTTTGCTACTGTAACAGGGGTTGTCTTAACAGAAATGTGTGGGAAGTCACATCTCACATTGACATGTACGCCGTCCGTTACTGACAGACATCATAAGATTATCATAGTACAGTACCACACAAATAACAGTAATGGTCCTGAGATATGACCAATACATGTGAACAGTCTGACACACTCTGGTCAGTCCAGAAGTATACACAGAACCCCTTAGTGCAAGACGTGTGGACCAAGCCTGACAAAGTGGATGTTTACAGCCATGTAAATGGTCTGGCCCTACAAACATGTATGGCAATAGGGTACCATACACTGGAGCAGCATGCAAAATCACATAGAACAGGACCAAGAATAATGACATCTACCACAGTCTGTACACAGGCCAAGGTACATATTCACAATACACACTCTGTCAACAAGCACCGTAAGTACACAGACATCACTACTGTACACACTACAACAGAATGTCCAGGTTTTGTCCTCAAATATAAGGCCTACTATACATAACATGTCTAGCAGTCTGCTATCTCACTGGCTTGTTATCAGGTATGATGTCAGTAAATAATGATGTATTGAACATATGCACCTCTTACTGCATGACACATGTACAAAAGTTGACAGAGTTGTGGCTGGAGGCAAAAACACATGACCAATACTGACATGTTGCTGTGATAAACCCATACATTTACTGGTGTGACAGGGTTTGGTGTGACATATGTCTTCTGAGGGATATGAAGTCAATAACTCAGATGGCTATCACCATGTACTGACTTCATAGGTTCATAGGTTCATAGGTTCATACTAGGCTATCTGCCCTAGGGCATTTATAAGCCTAGCCAGAATGTGTTTGGCTTTCGCCACCCATTTTAAATTTATTTTGCTATGCCCTTTTTGAGGTAGTATACTGTGCCTCTGTCTAACAGTGACACAAAAGTGATACCTGGGGTAAACCCTGATCTCCCCATCCACTCATCAAGATTCCTCTTGAAGAGAGTTAATGAGGGACTCTGCCTAACCTGGACTGGGATTTTATTCCAGAGTGAAGGAGCCTCTGGGTTATGAATCCCTCCAGCATGTCCTATTTATTTCAGTGCTGAGGTTCAAGTCTCTCGGCGTAGCGCTCGGGTGGGATTTGGATTTTCTGAGGTGCAGCATGTCCATTAATTCGGGTTGGACATGGCTTTATACGTCAGGCACAGAGCTCCTCTGAACAGGCGGTATGCCACTGAGTAGAGCTGGAGTTTCTTTAACTGGGCAGCATATGGCATCTGTTTGAGCCCTTTGATCCTCTTGGTGAGGTACTTTTTGGGTCTTTCCAGTTGCTGCAGGTGTCTGGTAAGGTACATCCCAAAGGGGCATTGTACCCAATTATGGCCCTGATGAGGGATGAGTAAAGAGGCACGATGACCTCCCCCCTGATCTAGATGTGAATCCCTGGTGGGCTATAGTGCTATATATAATGTTTTTCTAATCACTTTGGCCACTGGTTGTCAAATGAGAGATTGTTATCAACTTGGGTCCCCAGGTCCCTAATTACTTCTTCTGTACTTGGATTATTACCACCTATGTGGTAATTTTTGTGAGCACTTTGTTTTTGCCAGGGATGACTATACACTTTTTGGCATTTAGCTTGAGGCCATGGCTCTGGCAGTTTTCTGTTGTTTCCCAGTTGCTTTTTTGATGCTTGTGTCGGTGGGAGGTGATTATGGCCCCCCAGTTTGCAGTCATCTGAGAACTTGGTCAGCCACAGTCCTTCCGTGTTGGCCTGTACCTCGAGAAATATATACAGAACAGGAGAGGTCCCTGCCTTGTGTGTGGGACACCACTTGTAACTGGTTTGGTTTGGGTCATAGCTCTTCTAATTCCTAACCATGTGGGTTCTGTCCTTGAGCCAGTTTGCAATCCATCTAGTGACATAGGGGTTTACATTTAAGCTGGGTGATTTTATCTAATGCCAGAGTAGATTATTGTATAGGCTTTATTTGCTTTAGGCTGGTCCAGGTGGACCACCCCCCTCCTTTCCCTCATTAATGGTGACTGTTTCAAAATCAACCAGGTTTAAGAAGCAGGATCTGCCCTTAACAAAGAAGCTGGTAGGGGGATCCAGTGTCTGTAGGTCCCCAATATCTTTATTTATGAGGTCCATGATGATCCTTTCCATAGCTTTGCAGACCAAGCTAGTCAGGCTTATGATCCGTTGAGGCACCACCTTTGTGGAGAGGGACCACTGTTGCTGTACGCCACTCTTTGGGTACATATCCTGTAGTAAGGCTGAGATTGAACAGTAGTTTTATGTTGGGTTTAGCTCTTCTTGAGTTCATGTGGGGCCTTGCCCGGGGACGGTCTGGTCCCATTGATGCTGTGTTTTTGCTTTTTTTTGTTTGAGGGCGTCTACCTTACCATCTGAGATGTCAGGGGGGCGGCACCTGCTGGGATAGATATTTGCCCTTTTGGTGGGGGGGGGAAGTTTGTGCGCCCTGTCTCAGCTAGGATGTTGGCAATGTCTGTGGGTTCAGTGTATTTTTGTCATTTTGGACTAATTCTGAGCATATCTAGGAATTACCACCCAGGTTCCTAACATAACTTAAAGAAAGCTTGTGATTTATCCTTAGTGTCCTGTGCATTTTTTCTCAAAGCTGCCTTTAGACATTTTATTATGAGTGCCCGTAGTTTTTTGCTAATACTGATCAGTGATGCCTTCCCTTTTTGGGATTTTGCTCTATCATTTAGTAGCTTCCTCCTTCTATTGTATAGTTTGTTTATGGCTGGGGTCCACAACCAGACGTGTCTGCCTTTGGAGGATTGGGTCTTGGTTTTATTTGGTATCGCATGATCCGTGTATTCCTGAAGGTGTTCATATAATGCGTTTATAAAGGATTTGAGGAGTGTGGAGCAGGACTTTAGGCTCAATCCTCAGAGTATGCTACTGCATTTCTAAATATAGGAAATCTGTGAGCAACATAACACATGTAAGTCTCCAAACACTGGCCAGTCTGCAGATAGCCCTACAGGTGAAAGTTTTGTCAACCCCATAACACTGTCATGACAGATATTAAATCATGTAGAACAGCCATATCCACATAAACCCTGTTAAACCAACATTACTTCAAATGTAGAACAGCAATACTTACATTCTGTCCCCGTGTCTGGAACATCCACCTCCTATTTGTTGGCCTGTCTCCATAGTGTATGTTGTAAGATGTATATCCAACTACCCTCTGTCATGCTGTTTGTCAAACACCCACATGAAGTCCTGCT
Organism: Protopterus annectens; assembly: GCF_019279795.1. Lineage (NCBI taxonomy): Eukaryota > Metazoa > Chordata > Ceratodontiformes > Protopteridae > Protopterus > Protopterus annectens. The sequence goes on along the minus strand of NC_056726.1, from coordinate 1,768,247,274 downwards.
CACAGTGAAGGAAAAGGGCCACCACCCACATGGAGTGCTTAGTTATAGGAGTGAGTTTCCATGCATTAGGCTATAGGAATCATACCACAGCTGTTCCACGTGCAATCAGCTAGTGGGGGACTGCAATTTGTGCACTGGCCATCAGCTGATCATGAGCAGCACTTACATAACTGAAGCTGCTGCCTAAGCAAAGCAGGTGTTCTTTCCACATCCACCAGAGAGGGAGTGAGAGAGACAGACAGAGACAAAGTAGGAAAGGAAGAGAGTAGGAGAGTAAAATCCAAGCATGGTTGTGTATGATCCATGGGTGGAGAGTGGTATCTGGACATTATGATGGTTGCCTATATTGTGTACTAATCCATACTGTCACACGGTAATTGCACATGGCTGTACAAATTTATGGCTGAGGATTGTCGACAAGAATCTCTACAATGTTTGGAAAATGATGGTCTTGTAATGTTGACAATGGGACATGTAGCTCCTCAATATAATGATGTGGCAAAACCCACACTGCAACGGACGCTGTCATTACACAATTACCCCAACACCCACACAGGACCCTGATAACACGCACACAAACTTACTAGTACTGAGTTTCAAACCCCTACCTGACTATGTATTGCTATTACATTGTTATGCAGTTATTGCACAGACCATGGAGCTGACATGTTAGAGAGCTATCCAAAGGTATCTTTGAAGGTGAGTGACATCAGCAACATTGATAAAGGAGGGATAAGGGAAGTGTAGCACTTGTAACTGTCCACAGAAGCAGGTGTCAAGGAAGACACAACCACACTCTCTCAGGGAATCACACACATTATCACAGTTGGCAGGGTCAGGAATAGAGCTCCTATCTAACTAGTTTGTTACACTATAGTATTACGCAGTTATCACACACGCCACAGAGCTTATTAGGCTGGTAAATGGCCAAACGGTTATTTCAAGGTGACTGACATCAGAAGATGTGCTACAGTAGCACAATGGGAGGTGTAGTGAGTGTGAATGGCTTCAAAATCATTAATCTCCACACACACTCTCACACACACACACACACACACACACACACACACACACACACACACACACACACACACACACACACACACACACACACACACATTTTTGCCAGTACTGACATGCATGGGTTCATTGCTTCACAGGTGTGTAGTAGTTGACTATGCCACAAGGCTGTACAAGGCTAGGCAAAGGGAATACATTGGCATCAGGCCACATAACAATGGTCTCCAGTGTGATTCAGGGGTGTAGTCCCTGGATTGGCCCACACAGGTGGGTACTGTATTCACCATTCACTCATTGGAGTTACTATTATGGGTGGCCAGTGCTGTGCAATGCTTGCCATGTATGTGATCTATATTCCATAACATGGACAGTGTCTGGGTTGTGCAAATGTCCCACAGGTATGTTCTGTGACATGTGGAAGTGTACTTGGGGTCTCTGGGGTATGTTGTGTGGGCAGATTGTTATCATCTGATGTGGCATTCCTGACCTCATGTGGTGAGACCTGGCTATGGAAATGAGGCTGTGCCTTCACCTACATTGACAGCATGATACAGGTATTCAGTGGAGTTAGTGGCATCTGTCCATATAGAGCATGTGTATAAGGCATGGTATTTCCTTTGTGGGTTACATTTGCAGACTCAGCAGTTGTTGCAGGCGTCCCATGGGGAACATTGCAAAGGTCCACTGTAAGCAATTATTTGCCTATTGTAGGGATGGAACAGAGTGCCATGTACATTTACTTGCTGGATAACACACACTTTGTCAGGAGATGTTACACATCACAGTACATTCTGATGTTTGTGGCAGTGTTGTGGTCAACAGGCATGTAGTCCACTGCAATCACACCATGGTACTATCTGTGGGCAATATGCAAGGAACTAAATAGTGGTTGTTGCCTAGCCAAGTGTGTTTGTCCATGAGACATGGGTGGAGAATGTTCTCTGAGTAATACAAGGGTGCCTATATTGTTCACTGATCCATAATGTCACATGTAGGGCTATGGATTGTCTACACTAGCCTCTCTGCTATTTGACATCTGTTGTCCTTGTAAGGTGGACATTGTGACATATAGTAGGTCCTCAATATAATAATTTAGCAAACCCTGCCCCACAATGCATCCTGTCATTACACAATCACAGCAACTTCCACACAGGATACTGATGACAAACACAAACACACTTGCCAGTACCGAGATTGAAACCCTTACCTAGCTATGTATTGCTACTATAGTGTATCACATTTATCGCACACCCCATGGAGTTTATTGTATGGATGTTGTCCCAAGGTACTTCTAAGGTGAGGAACATCACCAGCCCTTGTAAATACTGGCATTGGGTGATGTAATGGGTGAGAGATCCCAAAAATAATTTTACCTTAATCACACATTCACATTTGCCAGGAGTGAGGTTCAAACTTCTATCTAGCAATCTTTACAGACCATTACATTACACATTTACCACATGCACCACTGACCTAACATGGTATAGGCTTAGCAACAGATACTTGTAAGATGGATGATTTCTGCAGGACAGCTAAAGTCAGGCTCTGAGATATGTACTGGCTGTAAATAGGGACAAAATCTTTGAGGTACATGCACAAACACTTGCCACAGAGGAGATTCAAACCCATAACTGTGTAGTTACTGCTATTACATTGTTCGCATTTATGGCACGTACCACAGAGCTTATAATATCGCCCTTCTCCAAAGGTATATGTCAAGGTAGATGACATCAGCAGGTGGAAGGTGTAGTGACTGTGAATGGCCTCAAAAGCATTACTCTCTACACACACACACACACACACACACACACACACACACACACACACACACACACACACACACACACACACAGTTCCACAGTTGCCATGTCTGAGATTAGGTTCATAGGTTCATAGATTAGTACTAAGCTATCTGCCCTTGCGAGCCATTTTAAGCCTAGCCAATTATCCCTTGTGAGACTCAAACCCTGCACCTTGTGTTTGTAAGGCAAACACCTTAACAATTAGGCCACCCTCCCATGAAACTCCTCTACAAACACATCACACGCGCCACGGAGCTTATAGGGCTCAATCTTGGCCAAGGAGGTATTTCAAGGTGACTGACATCAGCAGGCTTGCTAAAGTAGGGCAGTGGAAGGTGTAGTGACTGTGAGTGGCATTGATCCCTACAAACACACACAGAGTTCCACATTTTCCATGTCTGAGCTTAGAACTTCTACCGAACTAGTACATTGCACTATAGTATTACACAGTTATTGCATGCGCCATAGAGCTTATAGGGATGATCCTTGTTCAAAGGGGTATTTCAAGGTGACTGACATCCACAGACTAGCTAAACTAAGGCAATGTGGAGTGCAGTGTGTGTGAATGGGCCATAAACCATTCCTCTGGAAACATGCAAACAACACTCAGTCACACACAACTTTACATTTGACAGGACTGTGTATACGACTGCTAGATGAATAATGACTTGTACTGTCATGTTACACAGTTATCACAAGCCACACAGACACTATAGTGCTGAGGGCTACCAGAAGCAAATGTCTACAGTGATAGACATTGGCACATCATGTGATATTGGCCAATTGGATGTGTGGTGGGTGGGACAGGCCTCATGATGGGAAGCTCTTTGTCATTGTCTGTCTCTCTCTTCCCCACATCTCTGTTTGTGTATGTTTGACCTATTATAGTGTGTTGTCCTTGGATATATGTGTGTATTCCTATCTGATGTGTGTGCAAAGCATGACTGGTGTGCAATGTGGTGTGTGTGCACAGACATCTGCGACTGACAGATGAGTATAGTCCACTGTTGTTGCCAGACATGGGCTTCATTTATGTATGTGTGGGACCATGCCCAGTATGATCATCTGTACTGAATGTGTGAATTAATTCCAGGTAGGTTTTACTCCAGTGCAGGCATTTGTGTTCTACACCTACAGCTAGCAAACTGTTTCTGCAGGATATCTGTAGATAGGTTGACATATGGGGTCACAATGGGCAAAGGATAGTGGGATACTGTAACTAACTGTATCTGTGCTGCTTCGGCTACATGGTTTTGCTGTTAGCAGAGATATTCACACATATGTACTGTTTTACACTGTGATGTATTATGTCATCAACTACTGACAGATATACATATTTGCTCTCAGTAATTTTCTGGGGAATACAAGATGAATGAAGCTGTGTCCAGTATTGTGGTCTGCAGCCTACATATTCTTGCACAATCATGCCATTCTGGAGGGGAAGTTGCAGACACTTGCTGATGGGTCTGAGTAAATGGTCCAGCACCTTGGTACTGTGGTGGCTGAGGATTTCATGCTTGTATATCTATCGACATGACAGAATGGCCATATCCTGCTGTGGCCATACCTCTTAGCTATACAGATTCACACAGGTTACCCAGAGGCAGGGCTCATATATCTGGTCATTTCCCCTTCACATTGTGGTTTACGAGCAGGTTTGTAGCCACCCATTTCTGGGTTTACAGGCAGGGATAGTATGGGCACACATCAGAGTTTCAGACTTCACACACTCCATAGCGTCCATGCTTCTACCCCCCCCCCCCCCCGTTATTCTATCCTCTTCCTAACATTATGCAAGCGATATCTGATAAGTATCCCTATAGTTATCACTTCATCCTAGCAATATTTAGGGGCTGGTCCACAGTTCATACAGTAGGGCATGGGGACATGCTACTGGGATTTGTCAACATGGTCTTGTATTTGTGTTCTGTGGACTGTGTTATGTTATTTCGGACTCCATGAGATAACATACATTGGCAGTACAGGTGAGACACAGGCCTTTGACAGAGGACTGTAAGGCATTTGGTAGTGATGCAGGCCATCTGTAGCAAGCCAGAACATTCTGTCACTCATACAGTCCCAGGCTGCAAGCCACTTGATTCCCCTGGGATGACAGGGTAGGTGTGCAAGGTGTTAATGGCAATAGTTTCTGCCTTATTAATCCATTGTTGTGGATGCTGGCAGGGTACTGCTTACAGCTAGGGACATACCTGCATGGGACACCTCTTCAGCATGCTGCATTCTGTGGGTATTCCCATACAGAAGTGGGAGTAATATTGTACTCATTCCCAGCAGCAGGCATATGACCTGTGATGAACCTGTGGCTGATGGTGGGGTGAGCTAAGTGCATGTGTGCTGTGGAAGCTTCTTGCAGCTGACTCACAGATATACGTGGGGCATTCCCCTTATACTGGCTTGTGCAGGGACATCAGCAGTTTCTCAGTACTTCATAACTGTGCCTTTTGTGGTCTGCCAATGTTTGTCCAGACTACATCAGTATTCATTACTACATGGACAACTAATGTGCTGCTAACATGTATTTACAATTCCAAAGGTGTGTCCATTTGACAGGAACATTTTATGCACTCTCTGTCTAGGGTACTTCCACCTGTGTACTGCGTGTATGTCTGGGACCACATTCATGCCATTGTCATCTTTCAGATGGTGACAGATATTACATCCGAACAATTAGTATGGATTACTGCTGGATTGGGTCTTGCTGGGATGCATTGTGTTTGGCACTGCAGTTGTTAGAACTTGGCCCTGTCATCAACAGTACTGGCCATAGACCACCGGGACACAACCCTCCATGCCTACATGCTGACCACTTTCACACAATATACAACACACAACAACCTACCATACAGAGCCCTGCATATTGTACATGTGCAACAATCTATCCTGCTAATTTGGCCAGCTCAGGTAATCTGTGCTCCACTGTTATTATACCCACACGTACATGTTACTACATTTCTACATAGGATTGTGGGGGGGGCACACCTGACAACTGTAAACATTTGCTATGACTGTACTGGTATTTTAGGTACTCCGTTGGCTTCCATTTCATTTTGTATTCTGACTAATCATGAAGACTAGAGGCATATCATTGTAGTACAGATATTAGGATTTATTGACCTACATTTCAGTTTCAGACTTCTTACCCTTCAAAACTAACATCCAACTGCCTGACCTGTTGTAGTCTGTCTGTGTAGGTCTGGAGGGGGGCTGTTCTCCATTGCCATCAATTAGAGGCCTTAGCACAGCCTTTCTTTGTGGTCATCTACACCTGTCCTGCCGGCTGAGAGTGTTGTTGGGTATGTGAGCCTCACTGACATGCATGTCTGTGTCCTATGGACACACATTTGGCCCACCAAATGTCCTGAAGTGGGATTTGTCACCTTGTCTAGTACTGCCTACTATGCTGACACCAGTATTTGTTATGGATTTCATGTTGCCCATATAGGTGTCTACTGTCTGTTGCCATCCCATTTTCAGCCACCCGATTCCCTTGCATAGTCACATCTGTACCATAAAAAAGATACAAAAAACGCAGTATGTGCGGAGAGAATAGTCCACTGTAATCCACTTGTAGTAAGCCAAAAGCGTTTATTCCAACCACTTATTCACGAACAAAAATCCAATAAAAAATGATATACAAACACATGAACGCCTTTTAAAATACCAAGACAGTGTTTTCGTCTATTCGTTGACTTCATCAGATGACCAGTATATCCTTCTAATATATCAATTTATATATATGTATACCTCTTAATTACATATCCAATAGCATTCATTGTCTAATTAAAATTATTGAATGTTAATCAATTAACAAAACTGACTATATATTTTTTTTGTACCATCTGTACCATAGATACAAGTAGCAGAACATACTACTCCATTCAGCAATTGATAGAGAGAGTGACTTACCTTGTGGCTGTGCCAGTATTGAGGATGGTGCTGGAGAGCTGACTATGCCGGATGCACATAGTACAGTTCCTATACATGGTTAAGCACAGGTAGTGTCATGTTTGGCATCCCTTTTACTGTATGTGCGAGTCAGAGAGAGGTGTCATTCCTTGGGTTCCTACCATGTCAGTATATGTGCTATGCGTTGTCTCTTTGCCAAAGCCTGAACATACTGGGCTTGCCTCCTTCTGTTTACAGGGGCAGGCTCAGGTTGTTCCTCCTCCAAGTCACTCTGTGCCTGTGCTGGTCTTGGCAATGGTGGGGGGCTGTGTGGCCCTGCCCCATTCTGTTCCTGCTGCAGCTGTTTCCACAGGATCATATTGTGTAGCATGGCACATACAATGACAATTTGGGTACATGCAGCTGGAGAGTAGAGCAAGGCTCCACCAGATATGTCCAGGTACTGGAACCATGACTTGTGCATCCCAAACACATGCTCTATTATGATTCTTGTTTGTGTGTGTGCCTCATTATGGAGTTCTTTTTTGGGTGTGTGTGCATTTCTGATGGGTGTCATCAGCCACGACTCCAGTGCGTAACCAGTATCCCCCACTAGGTGGCCATATGGGATGTCCCCATTGGCAAATCTTTGGTACAGCTGCGTCATATGCCAGATGTGGGAGTCGTGATAGCTTCCAGGGCTGCCAGCACACACATTCATTATAATGCCCTGGGCATCACACATGACCTGGCAGTTGATGGAGGGGAAACCCTTGCAGTTTATGTAGACCCTACCCCGCTGACCAGCTGATGCTTTGATGTGTATGTGCATGCAGTCTGTAGCACCCACTACCTCAGGGTATTCTGCTATTTGGTGGAAGAGATGCATATTGCTAGTAAACACCTCACGGGTGTTGTGGGAATATATGTGCTCCCTGGAATGTGCTGACATGGCATCCAGGAACTGGTGGAGTACCCTGGATGCTGAGGCCTGTGAGATCCCCATGATATCCCCGGTTGGCCTTTGGAAGGTACCTGTGGCTAATGTTCTTAAGGCTACACATACCTTGGTATCCACTGGGATGGGTTCCCCTCTGTTGGTTCTGTGTGTGAGGCATGGCCGGCACAGCTCAACAACTTGCTGTAGGAGGTCACTGTCCACCCTATAGCGCTCCACTATCTCCAGCTCATATAGCCCTGGTAGGTTACCCTGGGTCTGTACACTCTTCTCCTTCTTCTCACTGTGGGTTGATTGTCAGCATTCTCATCCTCACCACCCTCAGCCTCTTCCACATATTGATTTATGAGAGCGAAAGCAGCCCCTATCATTTTGTTGTTTTCGTTAGGTAAAATGTCCCCATTTGTGTACACCGGTGGTATAGAGTTTGTGGGAAAAAAACAGAGGGAAAGGTGTTTGCATAGTTTATAGTAGTGTGCTGTGCAGGGCTGCTGCCTGTGTAACTGGCTGATTCTGATACATTTCACCTGCCAGCTATGCTAGTTCTCCTTGATTACCTTCCTATTGCTGTTTTCCCTTCCCTTTGCCTCCCTGTTTAAGCACAGAGGTACACCGCATAAACCCAGTGCTCAGATGTGAATGGAAATGCTATTTCCTGGATTATTTATTTATTTTTTTTTGCTTAAAACCTGGTGCATGGCACAAACACCTGCTTAGGCAATGTAAATACTGCTAGGCAACTTCAGACACACCCCCTTCCTTAGCTGTACTTAGCTAAGGGCAAACTCAGGCCACAGAGCTCCAATAAGCTTACAGCATGCATGACACACACCCTTATGAAGTCATATAGCTCTTAGCCTTACACCATGGTATTACTACACCTACATGGCTGGGTGCAAGCTAGCACTGAGGGAAAATCTGTGATTCAGTATCATTGCCATCATTTGCATAGGGTTGACTGCTAATGCATGGTTACAAAACTGACACTCAGCCTCCCCCCCTTAGCAACCATTATTCCATGGTCTTGTTGTGTTATGCATGCCATTGACTACTATGGCAAAATTATAATTTTGGTTTAAAAGCTTATTTCCAGCTTTTTTTATTATTTTCGGGCCGAACCTGTTTGCGCACCACTGCCCTACACTTAAACAGCTGAAATCGGCCAATGGTTGTCATTCTAAGGGGATCCAGTATTTGGCTGCCTGGGACGACATGATCGACAGACCACAATGCTTTGCCAGAGATGGCCTGCACATGTCGCCCTTGGGATTCCAGATACTGGCTAAGGCTCTTGCCACCCCTATAGTGCCTTTTGTAAGCAAGGTTCAAATGACAAATACACCACCGTAACAGGTACAAGCAAACAAAATCTGAGGGTAATGCTGCTCAATGCTAGAAGTCAAAACCTCAAAATGCACTCACTCAAGGCACTCTTTAAAATGGAGAACATTGACATCTGTGCCGTGACAGAGACCTGGTTCAAAGCTCCAGAGAGCACCTCTGCATTACCAGGCTATAATTCATATCACACCTTTCGGCCACCTAACCCGGAATGAAGCACTAAAGGTGGAGGCATGTCCATATTCATTAAAGATATCCACACCTCCAGGCTAGTTGCACAGCATAATGCATCCGAGATTATCCAAGTGCAACTAACTCTGGTAAGACCGGAATCCAAATTGTAGCTTGCTACAGACCAACCACCATGCCCCAGGATTCCCACTCCTCATTTCTTAATACACTAGAAAGTATTAGGGTACAAAGTAACACCCTAATAATGGGTGATTTCAACTACCCCACCATTAACTTGGAAAACTACTCATATACCAACTCTTTTGCTCAACGTTTTCTGGAATTCATAAATTCCAATGCCTTGGATCAACTTATTCACACCCCCACCAGGGGCAGCAATATCCTAGACCTGGTTATTACCAACATGGGCAACCAGTGTTCCACACCAGAGGTCTATTCCTTGTTGGTCAGATCCGACCACAAGCTAATCACCCTAGACATCCACATCCCACCCCCACCCCCAATTAGGGAAACCACCGTAAAAAACTTCTCCAAAGCCAACTTCACACTTCTTAAGACAGAAGTGGCAAACTTCATGACACCCATGCAGACAGACAATAGAGGTATGACTCCTGAATCCTACACAAATGCACTATATAAGCACTTGCACGAGTGCATGGATCATGCTATCCCTAATAGAACCAAGATGCTATCCTCCAAAAAAAGGAAGCCAATTTGTTGGTCCTCTGCCATAAACAAACTCTACAACAGAAGAAAGAAACTGTTGCAAAAAAGAGTAAAATCCCATGACTGAAGGAACTCCCTGGTCAACCTCAGTAAGAAGCTGAGATCCCTCATAAAATCCTCCAAAGCTAGTTACGAAAACAAAATTGCCACTGACTCTAAAGACAACCACAAAGCATTCTATAGCTTTGTCAAGAATCTTAATGGCAACACTCAGATCTGCTCTGAGTTACAGCACAATGGCACGACGGATCCCCAGGAACTACCGCCCCATTAGCCTGATGAGCCTGGTCTGCAAGACCATGGAACGTATCATCATGGAACTCATAAACAAAGACATTGGTAAACTCTGGACCCTACCCAGTTCGAATTTGTAAAAGGCAGATCATGTCTCCTAAACCTGATTGACTTCTTTGAAGCAGTCACCAAAGCCATAGATGAGGGTAAGGTGGTTCATACAGCTTATCTAGATCTCGCCAAGGCTTTCGACACCATCCCCCACTCTGGAATTATAGATAAACTCACTAAACTAGGTATAAATCCCTGTGTCACAAGATGGGCTGCCAACTGGAGACTCCCAATCCCAACTCAGACAGTGACAAAGTGGAGTACCACAGGTTCAGTCCCTGGGTCCCTCCTGTTTGGTATCTACTTTTATCTGACAGAAGGTCTTTGGCTAACAAAGTTTGCAGATGACTGTAAACTAGGAGACATAAACGAAAACCTAACGATGTGGTGGACATACAAAAGGCCTCTCTCTGAGACATGCCTGATGTGTCAAATGGCCTGAAGCTCAAATGCCAAAAAAAAGTTGTCATCCTTTGGTAAAAAAAAACTCTCATGAACTACCATAGCTGGTAGTCTGCTTAATGCTGAAAATGATAAGAGAAAATGGGACACAGGTGGTGGACAGTAGTCTCTCCTTTGATAATCACATCACCACAGTAGTCAGAAAATCGTTCTATGTGGCTCACCTCATCACAAAGGTTTTCTTCATCCAAAAAAAAGTGTTGTTGTTCCCCTCTCATCATCACATAGACCCATTATAGAGTAATGCCACCCTTTTTTTGTATGTACCTCACAAACACAACAACAACAACTGGAAGCCACAGAAATACCTCACAAAAAGAGGATTACTGGCCTCCACAGACACCCCCTGCAGACCCAAAAAAAAAAACTCCAGTCTATACTCTGTCAGATATCAGCTTACTCAGAGGCGCTCTCATGCCTAACATACAAAGTCATGTCAAACCCAGAGCTGAGCTGTTGGACCACCTCAAAAAGAAATCTCAATCCTCCACCTTACAGGGACCTAAACCCTACCACACAACAGAACATGCTGGAGGGATAGACCTAATTAGCACTCTTCAAGAAAAATCTTGATGATTGGATGGGAAATAGGAAATTCACTCCAGGGATCACTTCTGTGTCTCTGCTCGACAGGTGCACAGGAAAATAATTTTCTTGGGTGGCGAAATCCAAGGTACATTTTTGGCTAGGCTTATATAGGCCCTAGGGCCAATAGCCTAGTACCTACCTATGAACCTATGAACCTATAAAAAAGTTATTTTTTATAATTTTGCAACTCATTTTCATGCCTATGGCCATATATTTGGCCTTTGGCATGCCGAACCCTTCTAATACATATGTTTTTATGAGCTGTCATGCCTCCGTTTTGTAGTTTGCAAAAATGTACTCAGTTACTGGCTGAATAAATTTCTGCAGTCTACATTATTCCTGCACGGACACCTGACTGCTTCCTGTTTCGCTAATTCACCTAATCTGCATGTTTTTCACCAGCAAATGAGGTAATTAGCATACAGGGGCTGTTTCCGCGCAGGAATAGTGCAGGAGCGCTCGTGCACGTCCCGAGAGCTCATTCCTGGATCGCACGTCAGCCTGTCAGCCATATTGCCTGCAGCAGCTCTTGCACTATTACTGCACACCGTGCAGAGCTTGCTGAATCCTGGGGTCTGTCTTTGTACCTGTGGTTGTGAATTTGCCAGGGTCTGATACTAGGATCCAACCTAATAAGGAATTTGAAGTCTTGCTATAATGTATGGGGCTATTAATTAGTTGTGTGAAACCATATAAGTTCATGCTAAATGTAGGGAAGTTAAAGGTTATGTCCAACCAATACTGACATCACCTAGTATTATTTTTTCTTGTGGAATTGTTATGGATTTCCAATGTAGCATATCTTCCAGTATAGCTGTATTGTCATTAGGAGGGATGTAAAGGACAGTAGGTTCATAGGTTCATAGGTTGGTACTAGGCTATCAGCCCTAGGGCCTATACAAGCCTAGCCATAACAATTCCCTGGCTATTTCTTCCCACACTATTTACTTCCCTGGACCCCTGTCTAGCAGGGCAACTGACATGATCCCCGGGGTGAATTTCCTTTCTCCCATCCAATCATCAAGGTTCCTTTTGAAGAGGGCCAGAGAGGCACTCTGCTTGACATGTATGGGCAATCTATTCCAGAGTCTGGGGAGTCTCTGGGTCAGGAACCTATCCCTCCAGCATGTTTTGTTTATTGTGATGACAAGGTTTAGATCCCTGGAGCGTGTGGCTCTGAGTGATTGGGATTTCTTTAAGTGTAGCATGTCCAACAGCTCTGCGTTATAAACATATTTGTTTATATCTGTTTACTTTCAGGAAAGTATTAAGTAGCTCTGCTGAATTTAATTTTGGTATTGGTTTGTTTTATAGGGAAATGTTGAGAAATACCACCATATTTCCTCTTTATACACTCATTATACATATTATAGCCTGAGAGTGTAATCCTGAAGTTGTTTATGCTGGCTTTAAAACACGTTTTAGTTACACAGAGGCTTTTGTTGGGTTATCCAGGCATGCAGTTCAGTAGTTGTAATATTTATGGGGCCAAACGTTAGATTACCGGGGGTGGGTGCAGACCACTGTAGAGCACTGTGGGTTTAGAGTAGTGTGTGAAAGAGAATTGTCGTGATGTTGGTTGCGATAGGCGGGTCCACAATTAGGGTGAATGTATCATCCCAGGAGGATTTTAGTATATTGAGGTATTACTGATTCTTGTTTTATGGAGAGTATTTTAAGACTTCATTTTATTTTTATTTGAATTAAAATGGAATTAATCTGTCTATATTTAGAGTAAAGGTGTGGGGGCATTATTAAATTTGGTGTGGTGTGTAGTGAGTTTAGACAGGATGCATGGATAGGTGGTTGGGGCAGAGTTGGAGAAATGTTGAGAGCTCATTTGGAGAAAAAGAAAAGAGGAAAGATGAAGAGCAGCATGATTAAGTAAAGGGGTTTGTGTTTTATTGATAGACACACAGACACAGACAGACACACACATATATATATGTGTATGTGTATCTATATATCTATGTGTGTGTGTGTGTGTGTGTGTGTGTGTGTGTGTGTGTGTGTGTGTGTGTGTGTGTATATATATATATATATATATATATATATATATATATATATATATATATGTGTCTGTGTGTGTATATAAATATATATATATATATATATATATATAAATATATATATATATATATATATATATATAGATAGATAGATAGATAGATAGATATAAATACACCACAGACCACCTTAAACTTTGTCTAACATATTGAAGGAGTATGTCTCCCATCAATGTCAATAAAATCTTTCCCTGTGAATATAATCTTATTCTACATTTGTCTCTCATAATCTTATTATCTGGTCATAATGGGTCATAGTGTTGACATGCATCATAATTTTTTGTCTAACAAGAAGGGACAATGCAAACTCTATCTAGACTATGTAAATCTCTGCATACTATGTTACTAATCTGTATAAAATCAGTTATGCCTTAGAATTGTACAAAAACATTATACTTGATGTATTTTAATGTTTGTCAATTTGTATGAAAACTTTGGATGTTGCTGTATACATAATATTGTCTTATATACTTCATGATTTGTAATTGGAGTTTTTCTCCCTGGGCCTCCACTGAAAATTGTTTTTTGACCCAGTGGGCATTTCCAGTCAACAAATGTCAACAAGTAAATAAATAATAAATAGATACAGATATAGATATAGATATAGATATAGATATAGATATAGATATAGATACAGATATAGATATAGATATAGATATAGATATAGATATAGATATAGATATAGATATATATATAGATACAGATATAGATACAGATATAGATATAGATATAGATATAGATATAGATATAGATATAGATATAGATATATATATAGATACAGATATAGATATAGATATAGATATAGATACAGATACAGATATAGATATAGATATAGATATAGATATAGATATAGATATAGATAGATACAGATATAGATATAGATATAGATATATATATAGATATAGATATAGATATAGATATAGATATAGATATATATATAGATACAGATATAGATATAGATATAGATATAGATACAGATACAGATACAGATATAGATATAGATATAGATATAGATACAGATATAGATATAGATACAGATATAGATATAGATACAGATATAGATATAGATATAGATATAGATATAGATATAGATATAGATACAGATATAGATATAGATATAGATATAGATATAGATATAGATATAGATATAGATATATATATAGATACAGATATAGATACAGATATAGATATAGATATAGATATAGATATAGATATAGATATAGATATAGATATATATATAGATACAGATATAGATATAGATATAGATATAGATATAGATATAGATATAGATATAGATATAGATATAGATATAGATATAGATATATATATAGATACAGATATAGATATAGATACAGATACAGATATATATATAGATATAGATATAGATATAGATATAGATATAGATATAGATACAGATATAGATATAGATATAGATATAGATATAGATATAGATATATGTAGGTATGTATACATTATTGGATATGTGCACCCATTTCCTTTTATTTTGTGCTTGACTTTTTGGCTTATAATATATAAAATGACTATGGCTAACCATATTTGCTGATCTCTTTAAAATGGGGGCTGTTACCAAATCCATTTTTGTTACTCAAGTTGTCCAGTAAGGGCTTAACTAAACAAATGCTTGCTGTATTAATCATTTCAAATATTATTTTATTGGTTGTATACGTAAAAAATACAAATGATCCTCAACACCAAGAAAGTAGTGTAGTTTACGTTGATAAACCTAGCACACTACTGCTTATCACATAGATAGCATTACACTTAAATTGACACAATCATCAAGGACTTCAGTACATACGTTGATATCAGTCTCTTCTTTGACCACCATGTCAATCCTACCTTGCACAGTTTATCCTTCATGGTATCTCCTCATGGTCCTAAGACGTAGTAGTCCCACTTCATTCATTCCTTACTAACCTTTCATTGAACATAATGCACTCCCCACCATGTACCTCACCAGGTACTTAAACCAGCTTGATACACATCAACATCTCCTCCCAAAAGGATCACAGGTCTCAGTACTATTAACTACACTGATAGACTAAATCTCTGTGCCTGTAGTCTGTATGACCCTGTACTCAGTGTTATACAGACTCCGCAGGGGTGATCTCTGCTTGGGTTTATACGTTACAAATGACCCAGCACTCTTTGAACTCCTTCAAGTAAATAGAGCAAGTGGTAAAGCAAACATCCATTCTAGAGACATAAACCTGCACCATCACATAAACAGACCAGATGGCATGATAGATACCTAACACAGTCTGGATGACTAGATCGGTCATCACAAATCTTCACCATGAATGTGTGAAGAAAGTCTTCTTAATGAAGGACACTATTAGTCTCCCACCAATATTGGGTGATGGGCTGAGCTCTTAATAACCTTGGCTGTAAACTTAATAAGAACCTACGAAACAATCTTTGTAATTCATCTGTGACTAAGTACACCCCATCCCTCCTGCTGAGTGAATATTCTTCTAGGCTCAGCAAGCAGGCACTCCTTCCCTTCAGTGATCTGTGTTATACTGTCATACGTGACGGAGGCATTTTTCTCCATCTGAACCACACCATAAATCTTCCTCTCTGCTGATGATATGGACTCCCTGTCACCATGGGGCATGCCCTGCAATACCCTGATGTATGTGAGCATCCCCCCTGGATGATGTCACCAACTGGAGATTCAAACCAATTCTTCCTCCCCACTGAAATTGATAAGGTCTTTCTGTTAAACACTCTAATATCCCAAGACAACCAAGCCAATAGTAAAACTCAGGTTGCCTGGTTGTAGTCAAAACGTTATCCTTGTATGAAAACAGAGATGACATAATAACAGAAGTTTGTTCCCAGCATTGCAGGTCTGACAGTTAGCCCAGGGGATTAAGGCTATGAGCTATTAATGTGGCACTTCCTTTGATACAGGGTTTAAATCCATCAACCTCTATGTTCTTGCTTTGTGACTCTTGAGTAAAGTCACTTAACCACACAGATCTCTGGGAAATTGGTCTGGCCACCTCAATGGTCTCATGGATTGAATGCCTAGTAACTTCCTAAGAACCCTGGAGATAGTTAACATGAGAATTTATATATTTTATGTACTGTGCTGTCAGTTTATCTCAGATTTCATGATCAGATTGTGAGGAACTTGGGTAAATTTCCTTTCACCCCCAAATATAGCACTTGAGCAGGCATATCAGTTGTTCCACCTTGTTATTGTGTTGTTTAGAAACAAGAAAAATGTGACTTAGGAAGTACAGACATTAGAATAGTGAAATGGAGGAAACATATGCGTCAGTTCTGTTTTAACCAAAAATGTATATAGCCTAGTCTTTCAAAGTCTGCCATTAAAATAGCTAAAACAGTGTTTTAAGAAATTCCTAGGAGCATAATTATGATCCTTGAAATAACAGCTCTGTAACTATAAATGGGGAAACAAAGTCTAAGCCAGAGGTTACAGTACCTTAGAGTATTTATTCCATTTCACTGTACAGTGAACTCAGAGTTATATATAAGTTATATATAAGTTGCAGGTCTGTAAGCAGTGCACTCCTCAACATCAGGAATACATGAGGGCAAGCCCCCATTCTGAATTATTTAATAGTGCATTAATGAGTGTGGAAATTCAAGATCAAAATATTATTCAGATATTCAGATCCTGCAGTTTTGGTTTCATACTTATGACAGGGAGTCATAACAAATACTGTTGTGGAGTATATTGTTTATACGTTTTAATTTGTTATGATAACATTGAACACATGCTTCTTTACAGTGTTGATTTGGGGCTACCAGGGTTGCTTTAAGAATAGTCATATGGTATACAAATGGAGGTTGGGGGATTCAGACCAAAGCCTAGATGATTAAGTTTATTAGCATTTTCTAGCATTTGTCCTCTATCAGGGGTGCAGCTAGGATTTTCAAATTTGTACTCACAGCTCTCAAACTGCTACCCCCCCTCCCCAGCCAAGCTACGGCCATTCTCGTAATTCACGGTTCGCTCTTTTAGTGTCGATGAAGAGGCATTCGCTGTAATGCCTCTTCAGTAATATAATATAAATTCACTCAAACTCGGTTCCTTGAATTGAAAATTAACCTGAAATGTCAGTTCTTTGAAAAATGCAGCATGGTAGTTGGGGTAGAGAATTTATGCTTTTGTTTTCTGTAACTAAGGTACAGGTTTTGAGCTTGAGTAAATTACTAACCACCTGCTACCCCTAACTAGGATGTTTCATTCACACACACACACCTACCTACCTCTTAGTGCAAGAAATATGGACAAAGCCTAAAATAAACAGGGACATATATTAAATAATGCTCTCATGAACTTAGAAAGTTGCTAGAATAACAGGATTTGTGCTAGTATGAGAAAGTTGCTAGAATAACAGGATTTGTGCTAGTATGAATTTTCTAAAGGACATGAAGTCTGAAACTCAAATGCCTGTCATTATTTAGCAACTTCAACCTTCAATGATTTTTCTAGAAAAATCACAAAATTTATGAGGAACAGACAAAAAATATGGGGCAAAAATCTGGACATTCTGCAAAATTTGGACAGTTGAGAGGTATGCTACCTACCTACCACACACACCTCTCAACCTCTTAGAGCAACAAACTCATAAATAAAACTGAGGCAAAGGCCCAAAAATAAGGACATTTTTTTAAATATTGCTCTAATAAACTTAGGAAGATAATAGAATAGTAGTAGGTCTTGCATTAGTACGAATTTTCTGAAAGGTATGAAATCTGAAACTCAAATGTCTGCCATTATTTTCTAACTTCAGTCTTTAACAATTTGCCACTAATTTGCCAGAAAACCGCAATTTTATGAAAAATGGACCAAAAATGTGATGCAAAAATAAAAAATTGCCAGACAATACAGCTGGGAACCTGTCAAAGAAGGGACACCATTTTAATATGAGCACAGTTAACTTAGAGCAGCTGACAAAATTAGAGAATCTACATGCATTTCTGAAATAAAAGTAATGTATAACTCTGATCATTACAGTTATTTATAAAAGTAAAGTAAACCCTCCACGTTTTCTTCCAAAATTGCTATTTTGCGGAGAGATTATTAGGGGGAGAGCAACATTTTAAGCCAAAATTGGGGACAGTTGAGAGGTTTGGATATTCCTAATTCTATAAAGCGATTTATTTGCACATACCTCTCAACCTCTTAATGCAGGAAATCTGGACAAGGCCAAATATATTGGGGGAGCATACAAACAGTACTAAAAATTTACCTTGTATAAACTTAAGACAGTTGCTAGAATATCAGGTCTTGCTTTAGCATGCATTTTTCTGAAGATTATGACGTCTGAAACTTAACATCGGCCATTATTTAGTGACTTCATTCCTAAATGATTTGCCAGAAAAAGTTTTATTTTGCATTTTACAGCATGAACACCAATAAATATCTGCTAAACAAAGCAATGCAGTCTCATAATGAAACTAGACTTAGCATTAAAACTTCTCTGCCCTTGAAACTCACATTCATTGAAACAGCATTGAAACCCATATTCAAAGAAAATACATTTTGCCAGTGGCAGAAACTTTGGGCTGTTTTCAAATCATAGGCCCCTTGTACATGAAACATACATGTGCTCTTTGATACACCTTCCATCATAAAAGTCTACTCAAACTTCTACAGTCCACCAGTATCAGTAAATATGCACAATCTCTGAACTAGTAAAAGCCATCTACATAATTCCACATTAGAGAAATCTGTAACTAATGAAGAGGCTGCTGCTAGCAAACAACTTTATATTTCATGGTTTCATCTACAAATAATGTGCCTGTTGCCCTTGAGGAATAAATTGCCTATGTTGCATTAAAAACAATGCTACGCTAGTAATATTGCAATAGGGAATGGATGGCAAACTGATAACAGGTTCATAGTTACTACTAGATATCTTCACCAAAACAGACTACAGCATCCACCCCCCTTTACAACACAGTACAGTATCAACAATGCATCTACCTACTGTGGGATAACCCACAGCCTTCTGCATCAAAAGCAAATACACTACCTGTTGTGCTATTAACAGTACAAGCAGACTCTGCATAAGCAGCACTAAACTTAAGTTCCCCTGCAGCTCTCAGCTCCTTGTAAAATGTTGACACTCAGCTGTATCTCTGAACTTTGCAGCACAAGAAATCTGGAAAAAGCCAACATTTATTGGAGGGTGGGGGACAAAAGCCCAAAAACAGGGACACATTTTAAACATTGCTTGTATAATTTTGAAAAGTTGCTAGAATAAAATGCTGTGCTATCACCATGCATGTCTTGAACCCAGAACCATATACACTATAGTCAGTGCAACATACCACTATGCTAAATCAGCAGTTTGAAAAATAGGAAGACAAACTTAATGGCTATCATTTAGATAGCTCTCAACCTCTTAGCACAAAAAACCTGGACAAACAAAGCCAATAATGAGGGAATACAAATTCAGCTCTCACTTCACACCTTAGCACAAAAAACCTGGACAAACATCAAAAACAATAATGGGAGAAATACAACTTCAGTTCTCACCATAGCTCACAACCATTAGAAAAGCAAATCTGAACAAAGTTCAGAAATGGTGGTGGTTAGGGACTTTAGGCTGTTCTTACCCTGAAGCAAAGGTACAGGGTTTGAGCCTGAACACCTGTAGCCAGCAGGTGCATTATGTGGGGGCATTTACACACACACACACACACACACACACACACACACACACACACACACTTACTTCAATTGTTGCCTTCCAAGTAACACACACATACTCCATTGCTTGCCCACGATAATCCATTACACTTACTTCAAATCCATTGCTTGCCTTCTTAATCCATTACACTTACTTCAATCGTGAATCCATTGCTTGCCTTCCAAGTAACACACATGTGATAATCCATTACACTTACTTCAATCATTGTTTCCCACTCGCAGCCAGCCGGACATGATGTGAGCTCACTTCTGACTGGCTGGTATGCTCCTTAAAGGAGCCAACACCCTTTAAATATGTATGTTATTTTTTTTTACAAAAAAGCTATCCCCCTTCTAAAAAATTTGTACTGAAATCAGTACAGTGCGTATGCCTCCCGACGTCCCTGTCCTCTATATTGCTCTAACAGAATTGAGTTATTCATTGTTAGGTACTTTCAAGTTTTTAAACGGCTGGATTCTGGCTATTATTGTTTTCTTCAAGATATGTTCCCTGCTATCTATTTCTTCTTTCTTGTGTATTAAACTATTTATCTAAAGCATTCTTTTGTATTCATGTCAGAAGGATTTATGGCCAAGAGATAGCAAGTTTATTTGAAAATAACTTATATTTGATGTACTTTTCTTTTGTGCAAAATATTAAACCTTCCTGCTATGCTTTTTGATTGGTAATAGTTGGTAGAGAATGCATGCAAGTGCATGTGTGTGTGTGTGTGTGTGTGTGTGTGTGTGTGTGTGTGTGTGTGTGTGTGTGTGTGTGTGTGTGTGTGTATGTGTGTGTATGTGTGTGTGTGTGTGTGTGTGTGTGTGTGTGTGTGTGTGTGTGTGTATGTGTGAGTGGGGTGTATATGTGTGTGTGTGTGTGTGTGTGTGTGTGTGTGTGTGTGTGTGTGTGTGTGTGTGTGTGTGTGTGTGTGTGTGTCTGTCCGTGCCTGTGTCTGTGTGAGTAAGCAAGTAAGCAGAAGTTTGAATGTGGATCTCCAATTGTGTGTGACTGATGCTATTCTCACTACAATAAACTAACCAGCACTATGCTGAGGCAGCAGTACCAACACAAACAAACACAAAGTCACAAACATATGTACACATACTTTATTTGAACTTATCATCATCTTGGAACGGCTACAGCTGTCCTAAGTTCCTCCATAAATAAAACTGACAGTGCACTCAAAAATGTTCTGGTTTGGAGTAAAGCCCATTTGTGATTAAAATAAAAATTTAAGGAGTTTTAAATCAATAAATTGCATTTAAATGACATGTTTACTTAGAAATACAGCTTTTTATTTTTTTGCAGTTGCCAAAAATGTAATCCACATTACTCTTCCTGTAGCTGTTGGATAATTGCATATCACAGTATCATAATTCTCTCCAGTGTGTCTGCTCAAATGTAACCTTTTTGCCAGTTAGTTTTAACTTGCTGACATCAGGACGTTAAAACAGTGTTGCAGCAGTGCAAAGATTCACAGAACAGACCTGGAATAAAGGAGAGAGAAGAAACTGCAAAAATAGTGTTCATTTCCAGTGACAGAAAAGTATAGTGGCTTGGGATTACTCTGCAGAGTGCTATGAAGATAGCTCTGTTAAGAAGTCTTCCTTCCACAACCCTTGCATTTCATCTCTCTCTCTCATATGCACAAACACACACACTCACTTACTCACACATGCTCATTAGGACCATTTAGGCCACCTGGCTCTTGCTTATAAATGTTTCATCTCCCAAGCCCCTAGGTATGCATGGTTAGGCTTAAAAAGGCCTTGTGGTCATTAGCCTAGTACATACCTATGAATTTGTCAAATAAAAAATTCTCTGGCTGCCTTCTCTGCTTAATCCTTGATAACATGCACCACAAGTCCACCCACCTCTCTTCCTGTCCTATCATCTCTACTGTTCATTTCAGCCACAAAAATCAATGGACAGTGAAAGAAATTGACTCTGCCTGCACTTTTATAGTAAAAAAAATACTCTCTTTGTTTTGGATGGTTCAAAGTATCACAGTGTTTTACCTCCTCTCTTACTGACCTGTCTCTCTACAAAATACACTCACCATTATACTTTTCTCACTCGGCAAACCTTATCACTTAAACTGGGAAATCCCCTGCACCCTCTTAATTTTTATTCTGAATTCATGGCCACTGCAACAGTGATGAAGAATTCTGGACAAAGCCAAAAATAATGGGGGAAGGGGAACAAAGGCCAAAAATCAGGTACTTTTTTCAACTATTACCTCAATTAGCTTAAAGCATAAGTCAAACATTAGATTTGACATCAACATACATTTTCTGAACATTAAAAAATTGAAAGCTATGCTCCTACCAATGGTTAGATTAAAAAAAACAGGAAACAGTACAGCAGGTTTTGCATCAGCATGCATTAAAATAAATTAATGGTTACATTAATGTATTTTTTTACATAACAGTAGTCAGTTCTTAGTTGGTCATACTTCACTCAAATACTTCTTAGTCTAGTAAAACCAGAGTTACAACAGCAAAGCAACAGGACCATATAATTTCACTCTCAAACATCCATTATAGCAATTGCCCGCTTAAAGTATCTGCACTGATCCAGTCAGAATTAAAATAAGAATCATACGGAAAGAGTAGTCACAGCCTGTATTCCAACTCGCCTCGCTCAAATACATATTAGTCTTGCAAAGTCAGTATTACAATAATAAACAACAGGGCCAGTCATTTCATGCATATATTCTCTGGTTTGACCCTGCCAGGCAAAAAAAAGCAAAGAAAAAAGAAAACAATTGTTGCATTGTTTTTTTTCACATTAACAGTAATTAGATCTTTGACGGTCTTGCTTTACCCAAATAGACCTTTGTCCAGTAATGTCAGAGTTACAACAACAAAACAGTAGGGTCAATCATTTCATCCACAACAGACTGCAAACCCACTACCTAATTTCCTAAAGTATCTGGTTTAACCTGTCAGGATATAAAAAATAGAGCAAGCCCTATGATATTAAAAATGTTAATAACTTCATCCACAAACAGATCCCATACCCAAATCATTTTATCCACAAAGAGCCCCCATACCTACTGCCTATCTTTCTAAAGTACCTGGCTTGAACCTTCCAGAATAAAAAAAAAATAGAGCAAGTCATATTACATTAAAAAAATACCCAAATCATTTTATCCACAAACAGCAAGCACCCTTACCTACAACATCTAAAGTATGTGTTTTGACTCTGCCAAGGTAAAAAAAGCAAAATAGTGCATGTGCTTGTGGATTAAAAAAAAATATGCATATATTTTCAGCTACAAGTAGCCCCAAACTGTGCCTACCTACCTGTCTAAAGTATCTTGTCTCACCCTGCCAGATAGAATAAAAAGTGCAAGACATATTACATTAAATAAAAAAAAATACACTGGTAAGCAACATTACCAACTTGTCCCCCAATTATTATTTCTTTTTTTTTTTTTTAATTAGCTAAAGCCATAGTACCCACCTGATAAAAGAGCTGCAGACTGTAAAAATAATAGTGACAAAATGTGATGGTGTATCCTCAACCCTTCCTCATTATTCCTCTCACAGAATAATCAACAAGACAGTATAGACAACACTAGTGCGGAACAGCTGTAGTCTTTCAGATTTTACTTCCTGGGCAGTCCCCCTCTCGCTCATATCATCAGACACGTCAAACAAAATTATAACCTGCTATGATATGACAGGCTGCCCCCAGCACGTCTATGCAGTTAAGACTGCAATGACTACTGGGCATATTTTTCTATATGCTCAGATTCTAGGTTTTTTTTATAAACAGCCCTGAAATTTTTATTTTTATTTGTTAATAGTCTGTTCTAACCCTAAACTCAGCTGGATGACCACAGCCCAAGTTCCATGGGCAGGAGAATGCAACTATTATCAGCTGCTTCTTTATGTTTTAAATGAAATTTATTTATTTTATTTTAAATAACAAAACACACACACACACACACACACACACACACACACACAAGAAAGCCAAAAAAAAATATGCCGATGAAAGTGTGGGGGGCTGCAGGCAGTGTCACAAGCTGCCCCTTGTCCCTCACCTCTGACTCTCCCTCAGCATCACTAGACTTATACAGTTGTTCACAACTCATTCATACTTCATCAAGGCTCAACAAGTCATACAGGAAAAAATAAACACTAGACTGGTTTCTAACAAACAAACCTGATATTTCATTTTCAGGCACCTTACTAGACACATTTAGTGATCAACTAACAATCTTTGCCTTAGATTCATCAACCCAGGAAGAAACACTTTAAAGAAGTACAAAATGTAATAAAATTTAATAAAGACACTTTCTGAATGATTCTTATTTCAATAAACTGAAGTACTCTCAAAACTATTACACAAGATGATGCAGTCTACCTGTTTAATGCAACCTTCTTCAATGTTCTAAACAAACTGGCAACCATACACAGAAAGAGGGTCAAAAAGATCACTGACCCCTAGCTATCTGCAACAACCAGAAATGTGTACAATAGGGATAAGGCATGGAAAAATGACTAGTTACCAAAATGTAACAAAATCTTCAAAACGTTAGGCACCTTTGCAATCAAATCAAGCCAAAATAAAAGTTAAAAAGATAAAATAAATCACTATTTTAACTTTCAAAGCATGCACTAAAAAATCCTGTTACTTTTTGGAGCTCCATCAAAACGTTTTTATTCCCTGGTAGACTAGAGCAGCCTAGTCCCTACCCAGACAATATTGTTTCATTGTTTAACTCCCACTTCATTGACACCATAAAGTCATAGATGCTAACCATTCACCCCAGCTTAAAGTCCAAATCAGTGGCAACCATAACACTTTCTCCATCAACATTGTCCTAACATCTGTCAGTAAAAAAAAACATCTCCAAAAATTTAAACCTACCATCCTAACTGCAGATAATCAACCCATTAAATTCCTGGAAAAATCACTGAAGATGCTTTTGCCTACCCTGTCTCAATACTCATTCACAGGTCCTTTCAACAACCTAATGTCCCCTCCCTATGTAAGAAATCATTCATCTTACTCCTGCACAATGGAGGAAACACAATTGATCTTTTAACTACAGATCTATAGCTATGCTCCCCCCATCAAAAATCATAGAAAAATACATACATTTTCAACTCCTCTACATTCTTGCCAATAACATCCTCACCCTCACTCGGCATGGCTTTACACCAAAGCACAGCACCACTACTGCACTATTAGACAGATAATATTGTATCTGGCTTATTCTTGAGCCTACTGAAAGCTTTTGACACTGTCTGTGATAATAAATTACTCCATCAGTTTGATCTGTGCTCCTCTAGACTCTCCTTGTTCGTCAACTACCTGTCTGATAAATATGAAGCTCTTAAATGTTAGTCTAGCATCTCAACCTTCTTGCCTGTCTCTGCCGGTGTTCCCCAAGGAGCCATACTAGGACCACTCTGGTTTAATATATTTATATATAATTTACACACTGCCTTGAAACATGCCAGTCTTCTCCAGCATGCTAATGAGGTAACCCTTATCTGCTCTGCACAAGATCCCATTCTTGTGCGACAGCTGACACACGATTCATTCTCCTCTATAGAAATATGGCTAGTAAAATCAGACCTAATACTAAGCCCTAAGAAAACCTAACTTCTTTTTACTCCTAAGTCTCATACAAATGAAAAGCTAACTTTCAAATCATCTCTGCAAATAACATAAATATTGCAGTAGTCTGCAAAACTAAATTACCAGGGGTTACAGCAGGCTACAACATGACATGCAATCTCCACATCCAACAAGCAATTAAAAAAAACACATCAAAAGTTACATCTCACACTGAGCTAATCGGAGGAAGTGGGAGGAAAGGCTCTGAGCTAACAAATCTGAGATATATAACATTAAGTATCCTGTTTTTTGCTTATTTCTGAGTTATTTATAGCACTTCTATTTTACTCAGTGTGTGTGAGGTATTAAGTAAAATTTTCTACAATTGTTAAGCATCTGGTTGGGTTTGTTTGTTCTGATTTTTGTTTCCCACCCTCCCTCCTTCTTGGTATCCTGTTTTTATACTTGGTGGCTATGCAGTTGCCCACCCCTACTGTAAATTTGATCTGGGACACTCCTCAGTTGTGCTTCTGCTCCTCCTTTCCCCTTTCCACTTTACAAAAAAAAAAAAAAATAGTCTAAGCTTGTTTCCTACCTCTCCTATAAGTTGTCTAGTCCAGATACAGATTTGCTACATCCAGGACTGTTTGTAAGCTTCTGAGCCCCCAAGCCTTTCTGTGTTGGAGGGAAGCCTTCTAGCTTAATTTTGTTTCTTAGAACTAGCCAGTTTTCTAGTTTCAGCACTCAAATCTGTTTCTTTGAGCTCAGCACATGTTCAGAACTCATTGTAAGCACTAAATAAGCTACAAATTACTACAGCACTCAACTTTCCTCACTTGTCTAGAGGAAAACAGTTTTTAGTACTTAATAAATAAGCACCTATCCAGGCATGTCTAAGGGTCAGCTCACGGTTTTTTCTCCTGTCTACTTAATGAATCTGGGCATCTTGGGGCAATGCAGCAATTGCCTCATGTACACAGACAACCCTCTCCTCCTACCACCCAACACTACAACCTGTGAGAGATGCACTTATATAACCAAACTGGAATCAAAGCTCTCTTCTCCCAAGACTAGACTAGGCAGTCAACAGGAGAAGGTAAACACTTGCACCACACCACACTCATCACATAGTCCCTCAAAACCTACACCACCAAAACACACACATAGAAACACAAAACACACACCTACATTCGTGGAGGCTCTCAAAAAAAATCTACCCAAACAACAGGGACCTCCAAAGCAGAAACGCAAGCAACCTCCACACCCCAACACAACCCAAATGACACATAGCCCACAAACTCAGTGTGCCACTCAACCACAGCCCATAAGGCATAACAACGTACCAAACACTCTAGTTATAGGTGACTCTATAGTCAGGCACACTGATGTTCCACTCACCTCGCTAAACAAGGAGAAAGTCACTGTCAGCTGCCTGTCAGGTGCCAGGATCCCCCACATAACGCGTGCACTCAGGTCACTCCACATCAAGTAAAAATATGACTCTGTTATTGTGCATGTTGGTGTGAATGACCTGAGATGTACCTCCCTGGACTACATGAAAAGAGACATGGAGGAGCTTTCTGATCTTGTAGCACAGGCAGGTATGACCCTAGCCCTGAGTAGCATCCTGCCATCACCCAGAATGATACCACAGTACAAGGACAAAATGACTGACTTCAACAATTGGCTAAGCTTTTCATGTCATTCTAAGGGGATCCAGTATCTGCCTGGGATGACATGATCGACAAACCACAATGCTTTGCCAGAGATGGCCTGCATCTGTCGCCCTTGGGATTCTGGATACTGGCTAAGGCTCTTGCCACCCCTATAGTGGTTTTTCAGGCATGATTCAAATGACAAATTCACCACCATAACAGGTACAAGCAAGCAAAATCTGAGGGTAAGGCTACTCAATGCTAAAAGTCTAAACCTCAAAATGCACTCACTCGAGGCACTCCTTAAAATGGAGAACATTGACATTTGCGCAGTGACAGAGACCTGGATCAAGGCTCCAGAGAGCACCCCTGCATTACTAGGCTATAATTCATACCACACCTTTTGGCCACCTAACTTGGACCGAAGCACTAAAAATGGAGGCGTGTCCATATTCATTAAGGATATCCACACCTCCAGGCTAGTTGCTCAGCATAATGCATCTGAGCGTATCCAAGTGCAACTAACTCTGGGCAAGACTGCAATGCAAATTGTAGCTTGCTACAGATCCCCCACCATGCCCCAGGATTCCCACTCCTCATTTCTTGATGCACTGGAAAATATTAGGGTGCAACGTAACACCCTAGTAATGGGCAATTTTAACTACCCCACCATTAACTGGGAAAACTACTCATGTACCAACACTTGTGCTCAACGTTTTCTGGAATTCATAAATTCCAATGCTTTGGATCAACTTATCCACACCCCCACCAGGGGAAGCAATATCCTAGACCTGGCATTACCAACATGGGCAACCGGTGTTCCACACCAGCAGTCAATTCCTCATTGGTCAGATCCGACCACAAGCAAATCACCCTTGACATCCACATCCCAGCCCCACCCCCCATTAGGGAAACGACCGTAAAAAATTTCTCCAAAGCCAATTTCACGCATCTTAAGACAGAAGTGGCAAACTTCACAACACCCATGCTGACGGACAATAGAGATACGACTGCTGAATCCTATACAATTGCACTTTATAAGCACTTACACAAGTGCATGGATCGTGCAATCCCTAACAGAACCAAGATGCTATCCTCCAAAAAAGGGAAACCAATCTGGTGGTCCCCTGCTATAAACAAACTTTACAACAGAAGAAAGAAACTGTTGCAAAAAAAGAGTAAAATCTCATAATTGGAGGAACTCCGTGGTCAACCTCAGTAAGAAGCTGAGATTCCTCATAAAATCCTCCAAAGCTAGTTACGAAAACAAAATTGCCACTGATTCTAAAGACAACCACAATGCCTTTTATAGCTATGTCAAGAATCTCAATGGCAACACTCAGATCTGCTCTGAGTTACAGCACAATGGCACTAAATATACAGAACCAACTGATATCCCCTAAAGGGCCCATCTCTATACCAGAAGAATGCAAAGTACCTGTAATCATGGTTGCATAGGTAAAAAACACACTCTCCAAAGCCAAGAACACAGCATCCATGGGACCTGACAACATCCCAGGCTGCGTTCTACATGAACTACAGAATAAACTGGCACCCCACCTAAGTACCATGTTCAATCATAGCCTCACCTTAGGCTTTGTGCCCACTGAATGGTTCATAGCAACGGTTATCCCACTCCACAAAGGGGTAGCTACCACGGACCCCGGGAACTACCGCCCCATTAGCCTGATGAGCCTGGTCTGCAAGGCTATGGAGCATATCATCATGGAACTTATAAACAATGACATTGGCAATCTCCAAACTCTGGACCCTACCCAGTTCGGGTTTGTAAAAGCCAGATCATGTCTCCTAAACCTGATAGACTTCTTTAAAGTGGTCACCAAAGCTGTAGATGAGGGTAAGGTGGTACACACAGCCTGTCTAGATCTCGCCAAGGCTTTCGACACCATCCCCCACTCTGGAATTATAGACAAACTCACTAAACTGGGTTTAAATCTCTATGTCACAAGATGGTTTGCCAACTGGCTCACTGATCGAACCTACATTGTGAAAGTAGCAGACTCTAAATCCAACCTCAGACCAGTGACAAGTGAAGTACCACAGGGTTCAGTCCTAGGTCCTCTCCAGTTTGGTATCTACTTCTCTGAAGTACAGGCTAACACAGAAGGTCTTTGGATAACAAAGTTTGGAGATGACTGCAAACTAGGAGCCATAATCAAATCTCCTAACGATGTGGACATCCTACAAAAGGGCCTCACTGAGACAGATGCCTGGTGTCAAAGCCATGGCCTCAAGCTCAATGCCAAAAAGTGCATTATCATCCCTTTTGGTAAAAACGCTGTACCCATGAACTACCACATAGGCAGTAGTCTACTTAACACCGAAAGTCTGATAAGAGACCTTGGGACACAGGTGGACAGTAGTCTCTCATTTGATAATCACATCGCCACAGTAGTCAGGAAATCCTTCTACGTGGCACACTTCATCACAAAGGTTTCTCATCCAGGAAAAAAGAGGTCATTGTTCCCCTCTATTCATCACTCATTAGACCCATTATAGAGTACAATGCCCCTTTTGGTATGTACCTCACAAGACATATACAGCAACTGGAAATGCCACAGAAATACCTCACAAAGAGGATTACCGGCCTCAAACAGATGCCCTACACAGACCGTCTCAAAAAAATCCAGCTTTACTCCATTGAATATCGCCTACTCAGAGGCGATCTCTGCCTAACACACAAAGCTATGTCAAACCCAGAGCTGTTGGACATGCTCTATGTAAAGAAATCCCAATCCCTCCGAGCTGCATGCTCTAGGGACCTAAACCATGTCACCACAATAAACAGAACATGCTGGAGGGATAGATTCCTGTCCCAGAGACTTCCCATACTCTGGAACAAACTACCTATCTATATCAAACAAAGCTCCTCATTAGCACTCTTCAACAACAATCTTGATGATTGGATGGGAGATAGGAAATTCACCCCAATGATCACCTCTGTGGCTCTGCTCAATAGGGGGGCAGGAAAATAATGTTCTTGGGTGGCAAAAGCCAGGGTACCGTTTGGCTAGGCTTATATAGGCCCTAGGGCCAGTAGCCTAGTACCTACCTATGAACCTATGACTCTGATGTATATAGCCAAACAATATCTGACTAAAAGCAGCAAGA
Organism: Protopterus annectens; assembly: GCF_019279795.1. NCBI lineage: Eukaryota > Metazoa > Chordata > Ceratodontiformes > Protopteridae > Protopterus > Protopterus annectens. The sequence goes on along the minus strand of NC_056726.1, from coordinate 1,768,216,800 downwards.
TAAGATTAGCATCCACCTACCTCCTGCCTACACTTCTGCATGCCTCTCTTATTTTCACCAGTCTCCAATCAAGCCTGACAACTAAACTAGAAGAATGTTATCTTAAAATAGCCACTTTCACTTCCAGTAAGTCATACTCCACACATCACTGTATTGCTCTCAGGCACTTGAGTTGGCTTGAACCTCCTCACCTACTCTCAAATTCAATTTGCATACAGGTTAGCCTTTCAAATGCCCAACTCTAAAGGGTATACCACGGCTACAGTCTACCAACAGAGCTCTCCACTCTTCTAACAAGCATCTTCTCTCAGTTCACAAAGCTCACAACAAAGAAGGAAATGCTTGTTACTACAAATAGGTTCATAGGTTCATAGGTATGTACTAGGCTAATGGCTCTGAAGCCTTTACAAGCCTAGCCCATAGAGGTGCCCTGGCATTGTGCCATATCTCAAAATCCTCGAACTCAGTTCCACCTCCAATCACACTCCAGAATAACACACATCTCTTAAAAGATAAATTAAAACTTTTCCTGTTTGACCCTTGAATATGCCCCTGCTATTCCCCAAGCAAAATCATTCCTAAATTACCTTTTCTACGTACACATACATATCAGTGATTCTCTTTCCTATCTTATTTTTTCTGCCTTCTTCTCTTCGCATGGCAAAATTCATATAAACAATCTGATCTAATGTACTTCACTCAGTGCTGACTTTTTTCTTACAAAAATACCTGTTTATTTCATAATTGTCTGCAATAGTTATCCTCACTGTGTATGGAATGCTGCTAATTGGTACCAATGCATTCTCTATATTCTATAGTACTACATGGAACGTTGGACGTAATGTACCTGAGTATTCTGTATGTTCTATACATACTACTATTATTATTTCTTGTAAATGTTTTTTTTTCCTGTGCCTCTGATGAAAAGGGGCTTGTCAGTAGTGTAGCAAGGATGGGTTGAAGAGGAAAAGGCCTCAGGTGCAAAGTGCTACAGCAGGTGCAAATGGTCATCCAATACATCATCCTGATCACTCTTTTTAAAAGCTGGCACTGCATTTTTGGTCAAACCTGAGTGCTGTCTCCCTCCATGTGTGATCTTTAATGTAGCAGCTACATTGTAACAAGCAGCTTGTATAATTTAAAAGTAAAAAAAAAGAAACCTGAGTGTTCTAGCGCTCCACGCATGGTATAATCTGTAGCAAACTACTTGCTACATTTGTACCAAACAGTTTGCTGCAGTTTAAAATAAAACAATTTTTTTTTTTGAGAATGAGAGGAAGGAGGGCCTGAAGCAGGGCATAGAAACATGACCTGTTTGGCTGGAACATATTTTGTATCTGGCCACCTGGGTGCTGTGCCAGTAAAAGGAGTGGACTTTTTTTTTTTCCTCTTCACATGAAGATCTGAGGGGGGTGGGGTGGGGTGGTAGTTCATGCTCAACAGAAAAACAGAGGTCACAAACCAAAAAACTGAAGTCAAACAGTTAAAAATCTCTGTTACACAAAAACAACGCCAGACTTCAGAAATGCCACAAAGTTTAATAAAAGTTGTAAAACGACAAACCTTTCAGGAAAAGATTCCCTTCATCACTGTTCCACAAATTTAATAAAAGTTGTAAAACAACAAAGCTTTAAGGAAAAGATTCCCTTCATCAGTGTACACCCTGGGGTTCCACCTGTGTCCCTCTTGGAGAGGGGCAATCGTTGCTGATCATGGAAATAAGGGTAAAAACTTGGCTAGGCTTGTAAGGACCCTAGGGCCATTAGCCTAGTAACTTCCTGTGATCTTATGAAGACAGACCATTGTCTTACAGCTATCTCATTATAGCAAGTACTAACTTTTTTCTTCACTTAATCCAAACTTGTAAATTTAATAATTGACAAAAATGTGTTAGATGAAGTATAAAAATAAAACAAGTAGCTCTGGAACCACGAGTAGCTGTGTTTTTAATCACACAAGTAAAACATTCACAGTACACAAACTGATTCATCAAGCATCAAGTTACACAGACTACCAGTCTTATTAAATAATAAATCACATGACATTAGTAGTACAATTAACCAATGAGATAAATAGTTGAATTCAGCTATATAACTTCTTCAACATTTGCACTATTGGCCTGGGCCTGGAGCCCTGTAGTGTTTACTGTGTGCTCATAAGTAATGAATTCTTACACAGACAGCACATTAATCAACTAAATCATTGCCTTTGAATAAGAAACACACACACACACACACACACACACATATATATATATATATATATATATATAAATATATATATATATATATATATATATATATATATATATGCACATATATATTGCTGTTCTGAGGTTTTGACGTTGTAAGCTTTCACTTACATGGGGTCGATTATGTGTCATTCGCTCTTCTGAGCGTGCGATATCATAATATAGACATATGTTTGTACTTCGACA
>NC_056726.1:1768195410-1768213863 GCF_019279795.1 Protopterus annectens | reverse complement strand
AGAAAACAAAATTGATTCGCTGTTTTAAATTTAATTGAAGCATTCTGCTAGGTTGCAACTAGTAAGTAATTAAATAAAATGGGTTTTTGTACAGTTGCCAGCATCTGATGAAGTCGAATGGTTTTATGATCGCCTTGTATGTGATTACATGCTTATGATGTGCTTTCAGTGTCGTGGCTCAATAAAGAACCAATTTTTGGGATATCCTGCTTCGTTTTTCCTGGCTTGTGTAGGTGGTTACTAGTACTTTTGGCTTGGATTCTGCTTACTTTTGGTTACTAATACAAGGGTTGATAACTTTGTTTGCCAGGCCTTGATGGCACATGTAAGGGTATGGATTGGCACCCCAGCCTCTCGGCTATTTCACATCTGTTATCCTTGTAAGGTGGACATTGTGACATATAATAGGGCCACCATATAAAAAAATTGCAAAACTCACTCCACAATGAGTCCAGTTGTTACCCATTCACAGCCACCTCCACACAGGATACGAATGACAAACACACACCTGACATGTTTGGGATTAGACCTCCTACCTAACTAGTCTATTACACTATAGCAGTATGCAGTAATAGGATGCACAATGGAGGTTATTAGAGTATTTGTTCCCCAAAGGTGTATTTAACAGTGAATGGCATCAGCAGGCTTGCCAAAGTAGGGCATTTGAATTGTAGTGAGAGTGACTAGCCTAAAAAGCATTGCTCCCTACACAAACATAGATATACACACAAACATCCATAATTGCCATATGTGGGAATAAAACCCCTACCAAAATACCATATCACACTACAGCATTGCACTGTTATAGGACATGACATGGAGATTACTGGGTTACAACTTTCCAAATGTGTATTTCACAGTGAATGAAATAAACAGCCTTGCCAAAGTAGGGCATTTGACCTGTAGTGAGCGTGACTAGCCTAAAAATCATTGCTCCCTACACAGACATAGAAACACACACACAAAGATCCAAGTTTGCCATGTGTGGGAATAGAACCCCTACCAGAGTACTATATCACACTACAACATTACACTGTTATAGGATGCGCCACGGAGATTACTGGGCTGCATTTTTCCCAAAGGTGTATTTGATAGTGAATGACATCAGCAGCCTTGCCAAAGTATAGCATTTGATCTGTAATGAGTGTGACTGGCCTACAAAGCATTGCTCCTTACACAGATACACACACACACACACACACACACACACACACACACACACACACACACACACACACACACACACGCATACACACACACACAGTTGCCATGTCTGAGATTAGAACTCCTACCCAACTAGTTTATCACACTACAGCATTACGCAGTTATAGGACACGCCACAGAGACTACTGGGCTACACCTTTCCCAAAGGTGTATTTCACAGTGAATTACATCAGCAACCTTGCCAAACTAGGACATTGGAATTGTAGTGAGTGTGACTAGCCTAAAATGCATTGCTCCCTACACAGACAGAGACACACAAACAGTTGCCATGTCTGGGATTACAATTCCTATCAAACTAGTTTATCACACTACAGTAGTACGCAGTTATAGGATGCACCATGGAGATTACTGGCTACACCTTTCCCAAAGGTGTATTTCACAGTAAATTACATCAGCAGCCTTGCTAAAGTAGGACATTTGAATTGTAGTGGGTATGACTAGCCTAAAAAGTATTGCTCCTTACACAGACACACAAACACACACACACACACACACACACACACACACACACACACACACACACACACACACACACACACACACTTTCCATGTCTGAGATTAGAACTCCCACCTAACTAGTTTATCAGACTTCAGCATTATGCAGTTATAGGACATGCCATAGAGACTACTGGGCTACACCCTTCCCAAAGGTGTATTTCACAGTGAATTACATCAACAGCCTTGCCAAAGTAGGACATTGGCATTGTAGTGAGTGTGACTAGCCTAAAAAGCATTGCTCCCTACACAGACAGAGACACCCAAAAAGTTGCCATGTCTGGGATTACAATTCCCACTGAACTAGTTTATCACACTACAGCATTGCACAGTTATAGGATGTGCCATGGAGGTTACTGGACTACCCCTTTCCCAAAGGTGTATTTCACAGTGAATGACATCAGCAGCCTTGCCAAAGTAGGACATCTGAATTGTAGTGAGTGTGACTACCCTAAAAAGCATTGCTCCCTACACAGTCAGACACACAAACAGTTGCCATACCTGAGATTACAATTCCTACTGAACTAGTTTATCACACTGCAGCATTGTGCAGTTATAGGATGTACCATGGAGATTACTGGGCTACCCTTTTCCCAAAGGTGTATTTCACAGTGAATTACATCAGCAGCCTTGCCAAAGTAGGACATTGGAATTGTAGTGAGTGTGACTAGCCTAAAAACATTGCTCCCTACACAGACAGAGACACACAAACAGTTGCCGTGTCTGGGATTACAATTCCTATCAAACTAGTTTATCACACTATAGCATTGCGCAGTTATAGGACACACCATGGAGATTACTGGACTACACCTTTCCCAAAGGTGTATTTCACAATGAATTACATTAGCAGCCTTGCCAAAGTAGGGCATTTGAATTGTAGTGAGTGTGACTAGCCTAAAAAGCATTGCTCCTTACACAGACAGACACACACACACACACACACACACACACACACACACACACACACACACACACACATTTGCCATGTTTGAGATTAGAACTCCTACCTAACGAGTGTATCACACTACAGCATTACGCAGTTATAGGACATGCCATGGAGACTACTGGGCTACACCCTTCCCAAAGGTGTATTTCACAGTGAATTACATCAGCAGCCTTACCAAAGTAAGACACTGGAATTGTAGTGTGTATGACTAGCCTAAAAAGCATTGCTCCCTACACAGACAGAGACACACAAACAGTTGCCGTGTCTGGGATTACAATTCCTATCAAACTAGTTTATCACACTACAGCATTGCACAATTATAGGACACACCATGGAGATTACTGGACTACACTTTTCCCAAAGGTGTATTTCACAGTGAATGACATCAGCAGCCTTGCCAATCTAGGGCATTTGAATTGTAGTGAGTGTGACTAGCCTAAAAAGCATTGCTCCTCACACAGACAGAGACACACACACACACACACACACACACACACACACACACAAACACACACACACACACACACACACACACACACACACACACACACACACACACACACACACACACACACTTGATATGTCTGAGATTAGAACTCCTACCTATTTAGTGTATCACACTACAGCATTATGCAGTTATAAGACATGCCATGGAGACTACTGGGCTACACCCTTCCCAAAGATATATTTCACAGTGAATTACATCAGCAGCCTTGCCAAAGTAGTACATTGGAATTGTAGTGAATGTGACTAGCCTAAAAAGCATTGCTCCATACACAGACAGAGACACACAAACAGTTGCCATGTCTGGGATTACAATTCCTACTGAACTAATTTATCACACTACAGTAGTACACAGTTATAGGACGCACCACGGCGATTACTGGCTACACCTTTCCCAAAGGTGTATTTCACAGTGAATGACATCAGCAGCCTTGCCAAAGTAGGGCATTTGAATTGGAGTGAGCGTGACTAGCCTAAAAGCATTTCTCCATACACAGACAGAGACACACACACACACACACACACACACACACACACACACACACACACACACAAAAAAAAAACACACAGTTGCCATGTCTGGGATTAGAACTCCTACCTAACTCTTTTATCACACTACAGTATTACACAGTTTTAGGATGCACCACAGAGATTAATGGACTCCTCCATTCCCAAAGGTGTATTTCAAAGTGGATGACATCAGCGGGCTTGTCATAGTAGGATTATGGGGAAGGCAGTGTGTGTGTATGAGCCATACCCATTCATCTAGAGGTTGACACACCACATGTAGGCACACACAGTGTTATATTCCGCAGATACATGTATACAGCTGCTAGATGACTACTGCCTTGTACAGTCATGTTGCACAGCTAGCACTTGCACCACATAGTCTGTAATTCTAATGGATACCAGTGGCTAATTTCTACAGTGAGTGACCTTTACACATCATGTGGTTGTAACCATTTTGCTGAGTGCTGGGTGGGACAGGCCTCATGATGGATGGCTCTTTGTCACAGTCATTCTCTTCCACACATCTATGTATGTCTACTTTTGGCTTATTGTAGTGTGTTGTACTTGGATATATGTCTGTATTCCTATCCAATGTGTGTGCAAAGCATGCCTGATGCATACTGTGGAGTATATGCACTAACATCTGCAACTGCCAGGTATGTACGGACCACTGTTGTTTGCGGACATGGGCTTCATTTGTTTGTGTGTGAGCATGCCCAGTATGACCTTTCAGTATGTTGTTGTCTGACATTGCTTTCATTTCTCTAAGTGTGTGAGCATGCCCAGTATGTCCTTCTGTATTGAACATGTGGAGCCATTCCAGGTAGTTTGTACTCCAGTGCAGATATTTGTGTTGTACACCTACAGGTAGCAAACTGTTTCTGCAGGGTATCTGTAGATCATTTAGCAATATGGGGACAAATTGTGCAAGGGATAGTGTGAACTGTAGGTGATTGTGTCTGTGCTGCTTTTGCTATATGGTACTGGTATTAGCAGAGATATTCAGACATGTATACTGTTATACACTGTGATGTTTTATGTCCTCAAGTACTGTCAGGTGGACATTCTTGCTCACAGTGATGTCCTGGGGAACAAGGGTGATTGCAGCTGTGCGTGGTATTGTGGGCAGATGCCTACATATTCATGGTAAGTTATGCCATTTTGTAGGGGGAGCTGCAGACACTTGCTGCTGGGTATGTGTATCCGGTTCAGCACCTTGGTACAGTGCTGGCAGAGGATCCCATATTTGTACATCCATCGACATGACAGTATGGCCTTATCTGGCTGTGGCAATACCTCACAGCTGTACAGATTCACACAGGTTACCCAGAGGCAGGGGCCATGAGTCAGGACATTACCCCTATTGTGGTGTGTGGGCAGGTTTGTAGCCACACATTTATGTGTTTGCACCCTGGGATAGTGTGTGTGCCAGACCTTGCACATTCCATGCTGCCCATGCTCCCACCCCCTCTCTATTATTCTATCCTCTTCCATACATTTTGCATACATTCTCTGATACTTTCCCTAAGATTATCATGTCATCACAGCTGTGTTTTGGTGTTAGTCCACAGTTCATGCAGTGAGACATGGTGGACATGTTACTGTGGTTTGTCCACATGGCCTTGCATATGGCTTATGTGGAGTGTGTTATGTTGTTATTTGGGTGTCCATGACATAACATGTATTGGCAGTACATGTGAGACACAGGCCTTTGGCAGAGGCCTGTAGGCCATTTGGTGGTGATGTGGGCCAGCTGTGGCAGGCAGTTGCATTCTGTCAGTCCTGCAGTCCTAGACCACCATACAGTATATTCCCCTGGGGAGACAAGGTACGTGTGCTAGGTGTTCATGCCATTACTTTCTATCTGTATTGATCAGGTGGAGTGGATGCTGGCAGAGTGCTACCTACAGCTAGGGACACACCTGCATGGGACACCTACATTGCATGCTGCATTCTTTTGCTATTGCCATATAAAGGTGGGGGTCATATTGTACCCATTTCCAACAGCAGGGATATGACCTGAGAGGTACCTGTGGGTGGTGTTTGGGTGAGCTGGGTGCATATGTGCTATGGACACTACTTGCATCTGATTCACAGAAATGCATGGAACATTCTAGTTATGCTGGCATGTGCAGATGTATCTGCTGTTTCCCAATACATGAGTCCTACCACCTTTGTGAACTGCAAGTGTTCGGGCAGACAACACTGGTATTCCCTACTATAGGCTCAGATAATGTGATGCATACCTGTATGTACAATTCCAAGGGTGTGCCCATTTCCCAGTTGCACATTATATACTGTAACACATATTACAACTATACATTTACAATGGCTTACTGCTAGCATGTGTTTTACTGGTGGGAATTGTCTTTGGCACTGCAGTTGTGAGGACTTGGCCCTGTCATCAGCAGTAGTGGGCTATGGCCACCAGGTCATACCTCAACATGCATACATACTGACCACTCTCTCACAATATGAAATACACACCAACGTAACACACACATACCTGCATATTGTACACATGCTATAACTTATCCTGCTACCTTGGCCACCTCTGGGCATCTGCGCTCCACTGGTATTATACCTACACATACATGTTACTACATTTCTACATAGGATGGGGGGGCACACCTGACTGTTACTACATGTCTACATAGGATATGGGGGGCACACCTGACTGTTTCTACATTTCTACATAGGATTGGGGGGGGGCACACTTGACACTTGTACACATTTTCTATGTCTGTACTGGTATGTCAGGTACTCCATTTCATTCTGTATTCTAACCTAGCATGCTGACTAGAGACATAGCAGTGTACTATAGGTCTTAGGTTTGATTAACCTACATATCAGTTTTTGACTTCCTACCCCTCAGAACTAACATCTCACTGCCTGACCTGATGTAATCTGTCTGTGTACGCCTGAGGGGAGGAGGTTACCCATAGGCATCATTCAGAGGCCTTGGCACAGCCTTTGTTTGTGTTTGTCTACACCTGTCCTGCTGGCTGAGACTGTTGTTGGGTATGTGAACCTCTCTGACTGGCATGTGTGTATCATATGGGCACACATGTGGCCCAGCACATTTCCTGCAGTGGGTTTTGTCACCATGGGTAGTAATGGCTACTATGGTGACACCAGTATTTGCTACACAGGATTGGGGGGGCACAGCTGACTGTTACTACATTTCTACATCAGATGGGGGCACACCTGACTGCTACTACATGTCTAAGTAGGGTTGGGGGGCACACCTGACTTACTATATTTTTACACAGTAGTGGGGGGGCACACCTGACTATTTATACATTTCTACACAGGTTTGAGGGGGCACACCTGACTGTTTCTACATTTCTACATAGGATTGGGAAGACACACCTGACACTTGTACACACTTGCTATGCCTGTACTGGTATGTCAGGTACTCCATTTCATTCTGTATTCTAACATATCATGCTGACTAAAGGCGATGCAGTGTACTACAGGTCTTAGGTTTGATTGACCTACATATCAGTTTCTGACTTCCTACCCTTCAGAACTAACATCCTACTGCCTGACATGATGTAGTCTGTCTGTGTAGGCCAGGAGGGAGGATGCCCATAGGCATCATTCAGAGGCCTTAGCACAGCCTTTGTTTGTGTTTGTCTACACCTGTCCTGCTAGCTGAGACTGTTGCTGGGTATGTGAACCTCCCTGACTGGCATGTGTGTATCATATGGGCACACATGTGGCCCAGCACTTTTCCTGCAATGGGTTTTGTTATCATGTGTAGTAATGGCTACTATAGTGACACCAGTATTTATTACAGATCTCATTCTGCCACTATAGATGTCTACTATTTGCTGGCATCCCATTCAGCCACCTGATTCCCTTGCATTATCACATCCATACCATAGATACAAATAACAACACATACTACTCCAGTCAGCAATTGGTAAGGATAGTGACTTAACTTGTGGGTGTGCCAGTATTGAGGATGGTACTGGGGGCTGCCTATGTCAGATGCACATAGTACACTCCCTATACATGGTTGAGCACAGGTAGTGTCATGTTTGGCATCTTTTTTACTGTATGTGCAAGTCAGAGTGATGTGTCATTTCCTGGGTCCCTACTGTATCAGTGTATGTGCTATGCGTTGCCTCTTTGCCAAGGCTATGGCATACTGGGCATGCCTCCATCTGCCTACTGGGGCAGGCTCAGGTTGTTCCTCCTCTGAGTCACTCTGTGCCTGTGCAGGCCTTGGCATTGGTGGGGGACTGTTTAGCCCTGACCAGTGCTGTTCCTACTGCAGATGTTTCCACAGGATCTTATTGTGTAGCATGGCACATACAATAACAATTTGGGTACATGTAGCTGGTGAGTACTGCAAGGCTCCACCGGATGTATCCAGGCACCAGAACTGTGACTTGAGCATCCCAAACACATGTACTGTTATGATTCTGGTTTGCACGTGTGCCTCATTATGCATTCTGGTTTGGGTGTGTGTGCATTTCTGATGGGTGTCATCGGCCATGGCTCCAATGCGTAACCAGCATCCCTCACTAGGTGACCATAAGGGATGTCCCCATTAGCAAATCTCTGGTACAGCTGCGTCAGATGCCAGATGTGGGGATCGTGACAGCCTCCAGGGCAGCCAGCACACACATTCATTATAATGCCCTGGGCCTCGTACATGACCTGGCAGTTGATGGAGGGGAAGCCCTTGCAGTTTATGTAGACCCTACCCCACTCACCAGGTGGTGCTTTGATGTATATGCGCGTGCAGTCTATAGAACCCACCACCTCAGGGTATTCTGCTATTTGGTGAAAGAGACATATATGACTGGCCAACACCTCACGGATGTTGAGGAAATATATGTGCACACCGGCATGTGCTGACATAGCATCCAGGAACTGGTGGAATATTCTGGATGCTGATACCTGTGAGATCCCCATGATATCCCCAGTTGGGCTTTGGGAGGTACCTGTGGCTAGTATTCCTAGGCCTACATATATCTTGGTATCCACTGGGATGGGTTCCTCTCTGTTAGTTCTGTGTGGCAAGTGTGGCCGGCCCAGCTCCACAATTTGCTGTAGGAGGTCCCTGTCCACCCTTTAGTGCTCCACTATCTCCAGCTCATGTAGCCTTTGGTAGGTTACCCTGGGTCTGTACACCCTTCTCCATCTCCTCACTGTGAGTTTGTCGACAGCATTCTCATCTTCACCACCCTCAGCCTCTTCCACATGTTGATGTCTGATAGCTGCTGCAGCCCTTATCATTCTGTTGTTTTTGCTTGTTAAAAGTTCCCCACTTGTATACACCGTTGGTGTAGAGTATGTGGGAAAAACCAGAGGGAAACGTGTTTGCATAGTTTATAGTTGTGTTCTGGGCTGGGCTGGTCTACTGCCTGTGTAATTGGCTGATTCTGATACATTTCACCTGCCAGCTATGCTAGTTCACGTAGTTTACCTTCCTACTGCTGTTTTCCCTTCCTATTGCCTTCCTGTTTAAGCCCGGGGGCACACAGTGCAAACAGAGTGCTCAAATGTGCACAGAACTGCTATTTCCTGGTTTACTTTTTTTTTTTCTTTAAAACTCGGTGCATGGCACGCACACCCACTTAGGCAATGTAAAGAGTGCTAGGCAGCCTTGGACACACACCCCCTTGCTTAGTTCTGCTAAGCTAAGGGCAAACCCAAGCCACAGGTCTCCAATCCACTTACAGTATGCCTGACACACCCTCCTATGATGTCAGCTAAGTCCTAGGCTTGCACCAAGCTATTCCTGCTCTTACAGTGTTGGTTGCTGACTAGCATGCAGAGGAAATCTGGGATTCGGTATCATTCCCCTCATTTACATAGGACTGCCTGCTGATGCATAGTTACAGGTCCCACACTGAGCTTCCCCCTTAGCAACCACTATTCACTGGCCCTACCAGAGGTGAAAACATATTGGCCCTGGTCATCACCAACATGGGTGACAGGTGTTCCACACCAGAGGTCAACCCATCACTGGTTAGATCAGACCATAAGCTAATCACTCTGGATGTACACACCCCACCACCACTGGCAACTAAGGAAACCACAGAAAAAAACTTTTCTAAAGCAAACATCACCTTACTTAAGACAGAGGTGGTAAGTATCACAGCCCTCATGCTAAAGGATAATGCTGCCCAAGTTGCAGAAACCTTTACAAATGCACTCTATGAGCACTTACACGGGTGCATGGATCATGCCATCCCTAGCAAAACCAAGACTCACTCCCCTAAGAGAAGGAAACCAGTATGGTGGACCATTGCCATAAACAGGCTATACAATAAAAGGAGGAAACTACTTGAGAAAAAAAGCAAATTCCAAGAAGGAAAGACATCCCTGATCAGTCTCAGTAAGAAACTAAGGTCCCTCATAAAATCCTCCAAGGCTAACGTCGAAAGAAAAATAGCCAAGGATTCAAAAGCTAACCACAAAGCCTTCTTTAGCTATGTCAAGAATCTAAGCGGCAACTCACAGATATGCTCTGAGCTAGTGCAAAATAGCACAAAATATACTGACCCCACTGATATTGCCAACATCCTGGCAGATAGATTCAGTGCAAACTTCACCCCCCTTCACCCCCAAGAGGGCCCACAACAATACCGGAAAAGTGTAGTGCCCCATAAATCACAGATGCACAGGTGAAAACGACCCTTTCAAAGCCAAAACCACAGCTAGGTGTCCCAGGCTGCTTCTTGCACAAACTACAGAACGAACTAACCCCTCACCTAAACACACTGTTCAAACTCAGCCTCTCCACAGGCTATGTGTCCATAGAATGGCGCACAGCAACAGTTATTCTGCTCCACAAAGGAGGGGCCACAACTGACCCTGGTAACTATCGCCCCATAAGCCTGACTAGCCTGTTCTGCACTATGGAGCGCATCATCATGGAACTCATTAACAAAGACATTGGGAACCTCCAAACACTTGACCTGACCCCGTTCGGATTTGTTAGGGCAGATCATGCCTACTAAACCTGGTTGACTTCTTTGAGACAGTTGCCAAGGCCATAGATGAGGGGAAGGTGGTTCACACAGCCTACCTTGACCTTGCCAAGGATTTTGACACCATTCCCCACTCGGGAATTATAGAAAAGCTCACCAGCCTGAACATAAACCCCTATGTCAATAGATGGGTGCCAACTGGCTTACAGACAGAACTCACACGGTAAGAATAGCGGGCTCCAGGCCCGACTCTAAACCAGTCACAAGTGGTGTCCCACAAGGCTCAGTCCTGGGACCCCTACTGTTTGGCTTATACTTCTCAGAAGTACAGGCAAACACAGGAGGACTATGGCTAATGAAGTTCGCCGATGACTACAAACTGGGAGCCATAATTGACTCACCAGCTGACACAGACATTCTCCAAAAGGGCCTTACTGAGATGGACACTTGGTGTCAAAGTCATGGTCTCAAGATAAATGCCAAAAAAGTCATAGTCATCCCATTTTGGAAAAACAAAACACCCATGAATTACCACATAGGTGGCAGCCCCCTTAATACAGAAGAAGTAATAAGAGATCTGGGGACCCAGGTAGATAGTAATCTCTCCTTTGACAATCATATTGCCAAAGTAGTTAGGAAATCCTTCTATGTAGCCCATCTAATTAGTAAAGGGTTCACATCTAGAAATAAAGAGGTTATAGTGCCCCTCTACTCGTCATTCATCAGACCCATCATAGAGTACAATGCCCCGTTTGGGATGTACCTCACAAGACACTTGCAACAGCTGGAAAGACCACAAAAGTACCTCTCCAAGAGGATTACTGGTCACAAACATATGTCTTATGCAGCCCAACTGGAAAAACTCCAACTGTACTCAGTGGCATATCGCTTACTCAGAGGTGATCTCTGCCTGACTTACAAAATGAAACAAAGAACGTCGCTGGACACTGCTGCTCCTTATTAAAATGTTTATTCAGTACAGAGTCAATAAAAGTGGTAAGCGCTTTCGGGACTACTCCCTTCCTCAGACAAAATTACACATGCAAACAATACTCCATTTAAAAAACAGCTCACCCAATAAAATTCAAATAAAATTCAATAAAAGACCCACCTATTCTGAAGTGTGGGCCTTATTGGTACTGCTTCATTCAAGCCAGGTGCTCTTGTAGCCATTAATTCAACAATCCACTTTGATTCTGATAATTCAGTTTTATGCTTCAAATCACCCCCCCTATTGGTGAGCCTAATGTTAACAATAGCTCTAAACAAAAAACTATGTGTGGGAAACTCTTCTATATGCCTACTGAGTGCATTATGTGGATCTTTATTCCTGATGCTTGACATATGTTGAAAGATCCTAGTTTTAAACATTTGAGTTGTCTTGCCCACATAAAAACAAGGGCAGTGTTCACATTCTGCCAGGTAAACCAAATCAGTGGTGTTGCACGTTGCCTTACCTTTTAAAATAAACTGCCTACCAGTTACAGGGTGAGTGAATACTGAATTCTTGTTGTTAATATGGCCACAAGCTTTACATCTCCTGCAGGGTACTGTCCCTGCCGAAATTAGGGAGACTGGTCCACTGTTAATGGGTTTTTCTCCACATAGTATATCTTTAAGGTTTTTATTCCGTCTATACCTAAAACAGGGTCCTTGTCCTACTACATTGTGCAAATTCACATCACTGGTCAAAATATTCCAGTTTTTACGGACAATACGGCATATGTCCCCTATATTACTACTATATGTGAAAGACACCTGTGGTGCTTTAAAGGTTGTAGTCCTGTCCCTTAATTCACTTTCAACTATACCCGTACGTTTTAACCAAGGTCGATATTTATTGCCCCTATGGCCCTTACTGTCACTAATAACTTTATTAACCTTCTCGCTGTGATACCCCCTGTCTTGCAGGCAACCTTTAAGTGTCACTAACTCTTTCTCAAAATCTTCATCATCTAAACAGATCCTGGAGATCCTACTGACCTGTCCTTGCACTATGTTAGAGTACGTGTATCGTGGATGCATGCTATCATATGGGAGTAAACTATTTTTCCAACATTCCTTTTTAAACAACTTGGATTTAAAGCCTGCCCCTTCTTGTATTATATTCACATCGAAAAAGTCTATACATTCTGTAGAGGCTTTCATGGTAAATCTAAAAAAGTGGTTGTGGAATGTAGATGGTCTACAAATAGTTGCAATGTATCTAAACTCCCATCCCATAAGATAAAAACGTCATCCACGAAACGTACATACATTTTCAAATGACTTTGCCAAGTTTCATTATTCAATACAAATACTTTCTCCCATTGTGATAGTACAAGGTTAGCATACGTGTTGGCACAGGGGGTGCCCATCGCCACCCCCTGTGCCTGTCTATACATAGAATCACCCCCTATAAAAACATTATTCTCCAAAACTAAACCTAACAATGTTTTCACTAGACTAATCTTGTCACCTGTAGCCCCTGAATCCAACATGAGGGTGCCTACATTCTCTGTGCCATAACTATTATCTATTACTGTAAATAAATTGTTAACATCTAATGTGACCATCAACAATTTAGTATTGTTGTATGTGCCTTTCTCAACATTACCTAATTTTCCCAAAAAGTCTCCCGTGTCCTTCAATATGTTGTCCACACTATCTACATAGGGTCTAAGATGATGTTCCACCCATATCTAAATGTTCTCAGTCACCCACCCCCTCCCCGAAACTATCGGTCTAATATGGAACTTTTAGTTGAACATTTCACCCCAGAAGTTGAGAGCCTTAAGAGAGAGATAACGGAACTTCAGCACAGGCTGGAAGGTAACTACACTGATTATAGGAGCAAAGAACGCATCAATCAGTTGTATGTTACCTTTATGGCCAGTGATGAAAGAATTAAGAAACAGAAATTGGGCAAAATAAAAAGAGATTACGAAGATTTCTCGAATGGGAATATCTTCGTATGGCCCAGGTTTCGAGATATGCCAGCCAATGACAATTCACGTACAGGAGAGAATATACGTCAACAAGCTAGAGTGAACCAGCAAGTTAGAATGAACCGACGAGCGAGTGCTGTTGAAGAACAGCAAACACGATTGATTGAAACGCCATCAAATGCAGAGAAAAATGGATGTGTGAGGGGTGTTATGCCTTCAGTTAAGCTGACATCTGTAACTATGGAACCACAACTAGATGTGTCGATGCATAATCCAGATAAATACGAGGAACCTACAATGATTATTGGTAACACCATTTCCACACAGTCTTCTGATGCCCTGAATAGAATTCCCACCATAGCGACTACTTCAGCGGGACTACAGCAAGAGGGTAATACCACAGGAGCTATGGGAGCACGACCGAAGGAGCAGCGGGGAAAGCAACATTTTTTTGGAAATGTTGCCTGCCCCCGTGAAAAAGAAGGGGGCATGGAAGAGATATTCGAGTGAAGATCGAGTGGCGGACAGGAAAAGGAAGTTATTGGACTGACTGACCTTAGCTTGTATCATGGTATTGTTTATAATTTATCTAGCTATGTCCTGAATGAAGAAGAATTGATGATTTTGAACAGAGGGTTAACGTTTATACCCAGTAACAACAGTCTTTTTAATGAGGTTATGATGGATGTCATGCTATTTTGTCGTAATCTAACCTTAAGGATGTTGTATGGTTCACAGAATGATTACAGTTTAACCCTAAAGAAACCTAGTGTTTATGTCCCCCCACTCACACCCACTATGAACTTGTTTCTTAGAAGCTGTGAGAATGATCTTATAGAGTACTTTAAGCAAGGCAGCTTTAGAAAGTTTGGATAATTTAAGCAAAAATAGGGAAATTATAATAAAGCCAGCAGACAAGGGAGGGGTGGTGGTCATCCTTGATGCAAATTGGTATAACTGTAGGCTGAAGCAACTTTTATCAGATGAAAAAACATACATATGCATCAATCCCTTGGGAGTGAAAAGAGTGGTTGATAGGGTTCATACAGCTCTGAAAGCCCTACATTTTGACATGAAAATTAATGATGAGGTGCTTGACTTCTTATGGATAGAAAATGCTATAACTCCCATTTTTAAAGCCCTCCCAAAGATACATAAATCTCTGGAGAACTCACCCCTTAGACCGATAGTTTCGGGGAGGGGGTGGGTGACTGAGAACATTTAGATATGGGTGGAACATCATCTTAGACCCTATGTAGATAGTGTGGACAACATATTGAAGGACACGGGAGACTTTTTGAGAAAATTAGGTAATGTTGAGAAAGGCACATACAACAATACTAAATTGTTGATGGTCACATTAGATGTTAACAATTCATTTACAGTAATAGATAATAGTTATGGCACAGAGAATGTAGGCACCCTCATGTTGGATTCAGGGGCTACAGGTGACAAGATTAGTCTAGTGAAAACATTGTTAGGTTTAGTTTTGGAGAATAATGTTTTTATAGGGGGTGATTCTATGTATAGACAGGCACAGGGGGTGGCGATGGGCACCCCCTGTGCCAACACGTATGCTAACATTGTACTATCACAATGGGAGAAAGTATTTGTATTGAATAATGAAACTTGGCAAAGTCATTTGAAAATGTATGTACGTTTCGTGGATGACGTTTTTATCTTATGGGATGGGAGTTTAGATACATTGCAACTATTTGTAGACCATCTACATTCCACGACCACATTTTTTAGATTTACCATGAAAGCCTCTACAGAATGTATAGACTTTTTCGATGTGAATATAATACAAGAAGGGGCAGGCTTTAAATCCAAGTTGTTTAAAAAGGAATGTTGGAAAAATAGTTTACTCCCATATGATAGCATGCATCCAAGATACACGTACTCTAACATAGTGCAAGGACAGGTCAGTAGGATCTCCAGGATCTGTTTAGATGATGAAGATTTTGAGAAAGAGTTAGTGACACTTAAAGGTTGCCTGCAAGACAGGGGGTATCACAGCGAGAAGGTTAATAAAGTTATTAGTGACAGTAAGGGCCATAGGGGCAATAAATATCGACCTTGGTTAAAATGTACGGGTATAGTTGAAAGTGAATTAAGGGACAGGACTACAACATTTAAAGCACCACAGGTGTCTTTCACATATAGTAGTAATATAGGGACATATGCCATATTGTCCGTAAAACTGGAATATTTTGACCAGTGATGTGAATTTGCACAATGTAGTAGGACAAGGACCCTGTTTTAGGTATAGACTGAATAAAAACCTTAAAGATATACTATGTGGAGAAAAACCCATTAACAGTGGACCAGTCTCCCTAATTTCAGCAGGGACAGTACCCTGCAGGAGATGTAAAGCTTGTGGCCATATTAACAACAAGAATTCAGTATTCACTCACCCTGTAACTGGTAGGCAGTTTATTTTAAAAGGTAAGGCAACATGCAGCACCACTGATTTGGTTTACCTGGCAGAATGTGAACACTGCCCTTGTTTTTATGTGGGAAAGACAAATCAAATGTTTAAAACTAGGATCTTTCAACATATGTCAAGCATCAGGAATAAAGATCCACATAATGCACTCAGTAGGCATATAGAAGAGTTTCCCACACATAGTTTTTTGTTTAGAGCTATTGTTAACATTAGGCTCACCAATAGGGGGGGTGATTTGAAGCATAAAACTGAATTATCAGAATCAAAGTGGATTGTTGAATTAATGGCTACAAGAGCACCTGGCTTGAATGAAGCAGTACCAATAAGGCCCACATTTCAGAATAGGCGGGTCTTTTATTGAATTTTACTTGAATTTTATTGGGTGAGCTGTTTTTTAAATGGAGTATTGTTTGCATGTGTAATTTTGTCTGAGGAAGGGAGTAGTCCCGAAAGCGCTTACCACTTTTATTGACTCTGTTTGTACTGAATAAACATTTTAATAAGGAGCAGCAGTGTCCAGCGACGTTCTTTGTTTCATTTTGGCTTAATATCGTAAGCTGGACTTTGGTGCAGCACCTAACTTCTTTGTGCAATGCCTGACTTACAAAGCCATGTCCAACTCAGGATTGATGGACATGCTCCACCTAAAGAAATCCAAGTCACTGCGAGCCACTCGATCTAGTGAGATAAACCTCACCACAACAATAAATAGAACATGCTGGCGGGATAAATTCCTGTCATAGAGACTCCCCATGCTTTGGAACAAAATTCCTGGCTACATTAGGCAGAGCCCCTCACTAACACTCTTCAAGAGAAACCTTGATGAGTAGATGGGTAACAGAAAATACACCAATGGGATCACTTCATTGGCTCTTCTTGACAGAGGCTGAGTTAATTAATCAATGGGGCGGCGAAAGCTGACACACTCTGGCTAGGCTTATAAATGCCCTCTGGCAGATAGCCTAGTATCTACCTATGAACCTATGTTGTCTTCTGCCTGCCATTGAGTATAATGGCAAAATAGTGATTTTGGTTAGAATGCTTATTTTAGGTATTTTTTCCTATTTTTCACCCAATCCCATTTCCGTGCCACTGCCCTACAATTAAACAGCCAAGGTCAGCTAAAAAAAATAAAAGTTGATTTTTTTTTTATTTTTGCAACTGTTTTTCATGCCAATGGCCTTATACTTGGCTATTGACATGCTTTCTATATAATATCCACCCTTTATTTGGAGCTGCCATGGCTCCGTTTTGTAGTTTGCAGGAATGTACTCTGTTAGTGGCGGAGTACATTTCTGCAGATTACACTAGTCCTGCACGGCCAGTTTCCAGCTTCCTGGATCACAAATGCACTTCATTTGCATGGATTTCTCCTGCAAATGGGGGTGATTTGCATGCAGGGGCTGAGGCCGTGCATAACTAGTGCAGGAGCGCTCGTGCACATCACTACAGTTTATTCCTGGATCACACGGCAGACATATTACCTGCTAGAGGTCTTGCACTAGTCCTGCACACCGTGCAGGTCTTGCTGAATCTGTGTGTAAGTATTTACTATGGTCACCTTCTCTATCAGTGTTTTAACAGTACCAAGCTGTTAGAATGACTGAGAGGAAGCAAGTGCAAAGTTGTCAGACTTGGCATAATAACCACAAAAATCTACTAAGCATAAAGGGACAATAATTAACCAAAAAAAAAAAAAGCACAAGAACAGCTGACATGATTCTTCATATAATTAAGAATTTTGGAAAACAATTCTGATAAACTTCTTAATTATATGAAGAATGGAAGCACTTAATGATTGTTTGTATTGATTAAATAACAGTCTTGTTTACTGAGCCTTTTGTTATTAATACTTCCATCTTGGCTGTCCTTATGACATTTTATTTGGTCAAGTTGGAATAATGTCAGTCACTATAGATCATTATTGCTTGACATTATGTGCTGCATTTGTCGTCTATGAGGTTTTGCTGTCATGAGCTTCTAGTGCAAACAAATACATTTGTTTATTTTGTCTTCCAAGTATGGTTGGACAGCATTAGTTTTATGTCTTTCAAAATTGCTACTCATGTTCTGTTCATCTTCTTCTTATGTGTATTCCTTAGGATACTATCTGTCTCCTGGGATACGACTGCTACACAACTGTTATACAACAGTCATCTTCAACATTTATTTACTATTTTCTGCTGTGCAGCAAATACCTCTGCTAACTATAACATTAAGAACACACCCCTAAGAGCAGTCCCAGAATTAAGGGATCTAAGTACACAAGTAGATAGTCTGAACTTTGACTGTCAATGTTCATAGTGGTAAGGAAGTCACTCTTTTCTTTGTAAGATGGCCTTTAACAATAAATGTGCATTTAAAATAGCAACAACAAATTATTATTATTGCTATTATGTTTTGCTAACAATGCCAGATTAGTACTAATGCCTTTACTAGTGCTTG